>NC_056744.1:621504393-621801893 GCF_019279795.1 Protopterus annectens
AACTCTTTGGAGCTCTTGTTGTCGGCTACATCATGTCTTATTTGAAACATTGAATACCCTGGCACACTTACAAAGGCAGTGGCCATTTTTAGAAACGTATCTGCCCAGATTTTCTGAAGTAGACTCTTTTTTGCTGTTTGCACACCATTCAGTCTATCTAGGCATGACATAGGCCAGATTTTTAGTCAACAGCAGTGCAGGATTCTCTGCCATTGTCCCACAGTACATGATGCAATTGTAACCAGCATTTTTATGCGTGGATTTTTACTAAGCATGTAACAGAGCAGAGTCTTGTGTCATCCCCTGCATATTGAATGAGCAGTTATTCTCCTTAGTCTTATTACTTCTGGACTTTTCTGGTCTGGCAGTATTTTTAACATTAGCTTTATTCTCTGCTGATTTGTCACCACTTTAGTCAACAGTACATGTTGCTGTACAAGGTGTCCCTGTTGGTTAATGCCTGCACCTTCTACATCTACCACTTGTCTTGCACCTCATTCCCTATAGTGGAAGTCTGAGTTTGCCCTCTTTAATTCTAGTGGATTGCCTCACCCCTACGAATTCAACCACATATATATACTGCTAGCAGCATTTTCTCAATACAGATGTGAGCTTGTATTTAAGGCTAACCAGTTCTGTGTCACTTGTTATGGTATTTAAAGAAATATGAACATTACAGAACAAGCGAATTGTATTCAAATCAATATTTCTTTAGCTGCACTAGACAGTGAATCTGATACAAATATAGTTTGTCATTATCTAAGCTTTAAAAAGCATGGTTGTGGAATTGTTACTGCATATTGAAGTGATGCCTCGACCCCATGTGTAAAATGGGGGTGAAAAGTATTTATGGATGGATGGCTCTCCTTTTGTATTGCCAATGTAATGACCCTACCCAGTTTGTAATGCATAGGCCTGTTTTTTGCCTAGATTTGCCTTTCCCACCCTAAACTCTTCTGAGTGTCCATCTGTCATCCCTCTTTATTATTTTCATAGGCTGCCATTTGGCTTTCTGCTCTTCTGTTTTCCTTGACTTGCTGGCTGGCTTGCATGCAGTATTTGTCTTTATCAATGTTGCAGTATTCCTTACAAAAGAGAGATTCTGCCAAGGATAGCCATACTTCTGGCCAGCATACCAAATCCTTTATCTCCTTCCCAGTGATGTTAGTCAGAAATTGTCCTACATGCTAGGTGTAAGAGATGGAAGACCTATAGCTGTCCTCTCTGCAGGATCTCTGTGTTTTTTCTTTTCTTTTTTGTAAGGAATACTAAAACAGTGAAACGTAGGACGTCTGCTGTTATGGTAAGGTCTTGCACAGCTGTACCTACTATCCTTTGGATGTCCTTCCATGTCATTGTTGCAGTATTCCTTTACTAAAGGGATTCCCTCCCTAGGGTAGCCCAATGGTCCAGCCAGTATACCAAAGCTTTAGGATTGTAAAGGATGTTGTATGTCTCACACTTGCTCCCTGCTTGTGACATGGGGCGTAAAGTGTGTCTTACAGGTGTACTACCTCAGAATAACTTTGCCGCCAGTCTGAATGCCATCATCAATGGTCTGTCTGAACACGCATCAGTTTGTGCTGATTACTAAGCCATTTTCAGGTACGTGGCCCATTGGGGTTGTGTTATCTGATTTTCTTTTGATTGAGGTTATAGGTCATCCAGAAAGGGAAAATGTCAGTGTGGGAGACCATACTACGTGCTTGATTTATCAAGCATTTGTTCCCAAGACTCTTCATGGTAACCTCTCCTTGTCTGTCTACCTGGGGAACCAATATCTTAAGCTGTTAGAGCAAGGTGCAATGGCAGAATCGTCCCATCCCGAGGCCAGCCATCTGCCAAGACCAAAAAAGTTAGGTCTGATTCATCTGCTGTACTGCCTCCCCCATGTTTTTTCTAAAAGCTGGTGAAAGCCTAGGCGATCTGGTTGTCGTATTCCTGTGCTGTGACCCCATTAAAGGCCAGCATGAATCCTGCTTCTTGCACGTCCTCTGAGGGTCTACAGATGACTGTTAATGTTGAGTAGGAATTTCGGCTGGTAATGTCCGAGGGAAGTTTTGTTGATTCTCATTTGGGAGGAGATTCCCGCTACGTTTGGTATTGGCAAGGGTTTGAAACTCCTAAGTTACTAGGGCCATCGTCTCGCAGTGAAAAAAGCCAAAAACTAAACTAATTTCCCCTGCTCCTAAAGATCCCCAGCATGAATGGCAAGATTTTATACAGGGGTTGTTTTAATGCACTGATGGCCTTGAAGCCTCCCCAGGGAGTTTCTGTTCCTTCTCTTCTACTCCAATTAAAAGGCCTAGGGAGCAGGATTCCTCTGATGAGGAATTGGACTCTGGGGAAGAGTCCTTTGCTTACTTCTGTCATATTCCTTCTCCATTTGGATTATGGATGTTCTTCGTGTTTCACTGTTGCAGTCATTACATTTGGGTAATCTGCTGGCAGGTTGCCCTCAGTCGGCCTGAATTCCAAAGTCTTGGGTCCTGCACCGGTTGCTGTCTCCTCTTCCATGATGTCAGGTCGTCAGGGGTATAAAACATGCAACTGACACTATTTTCTGTAGTCTTTCTTGCCGCACGGTGTCCGAAGCAGAAGCATTTCACAAGTGCCAGTCGGCAGACTACTGAAATATTCGCGTTTTGAGTTTCAGAGCTGAAATCTTCAATAAAGCTAAGTACCCCATTGGGGAAACATTTTTTTCTTGCTTTTTATCGATGTCAGAAAAAGTTAATAATTGTATTTCTTGTGGGGAAGCAAATACCTCATAAGGATTTCCATTTATACTGTATTCCTTGCTTAGGCCCTGATCACAATGTTCCTGGGTGTCGGTTTTGTGCTAGATTTAACCAACGCACTATTAAGCATCTGTATATTTTTGCATCTAAGTATTTTGGAAACAGATTTAACTACCCATAGATGTCGTCTGATATCAATCAGACTACCAGAGTACATAAAAAATGCAAAGAAAAGGACCGAGAAAGGTAGTCTAGGTCCAAAACCGACGAACCTTCTAAGCTAGTCGCCGGTACTCAGTGAGTCGCTTTCGCAGCACGTGATACCCGCTACCGACGAACCTTCTAAGCTAGTCGCCGGTACTCAGTGAGGCGCTTTCGCAGCACCTGATACCCGCTACCTTCGAGTCGCAGGCCTCTACTGACACCCATGTGGAGTACGGCATGCCGCAAGATACTCAAGGTATTGGGCCGACTGATCTATCTCCCTCAGATGGGTCCAGAGCCGCTGAGCAAACATTGGCTTCTAAGGGTATATTCAGACCTCTTCATTTTTATATCAAACCGAAAGCTGCAAAACCAGAGGCAAAGACACCTTCTAAAACTAAAAAAAAAACAGCTCCTGAGCCACATGCACAGGCCTCTATGCCTAAAAAACAGATGATCAAAATGGCTGAAGACCTTGTTACCTTGATTAGGGGTACCCATCCCCCTCCAGATAAGAGGCCTAGGCAAGACACTGACTATGAATCTTCAGATCAGGTTTCTATTTCTTCTGATCAGGAACTATCTTTACCTCCCTATGAGGATTCTGATGCTGAGGAGTCCATTCCATCTGCATCTCCTTCTGAGGATTGTTCATTTGGAGAAACCTTGCATACTTTGAGAGAGCATTTTCACTGGGAGAGTCAAGACTTCTCAGAATCAAAAAAAGAGGCTCAGGGATTTCCTCCTTCTCCCTCAGCTTAAGCCTTTAGCCATTCCCCCTGTTAGACATTTGTGGATGATGTTTTTTCGGAGTCAAGCCTGACCCCTGACTCTTTACCGCTGGCTCCCAGTAAGCCTGACTGGTATTACAGGGTCCCTGACTCTCATAAATTTTTATTTAGAAACCCTGCTGCTGATCCTGAAACTATTTCACAGGGTCCAAAGGGAGTTAAGGCCTCAACAGCCAAAAACCCTACCCCCTCCTACAGAGATTCAAGGGCGCTGGACAGTTGGGTGGAAAAGGTTTATACATCTGCAACCTTGGCAGTCGGGGCCTTAAGCTGTCAATTTCATATGCTTAAGTACCAACAACATGTTATGGGATTGCTGAAACAGAACATGATGTTGATTTCAGAATGTGCAGAAAATAAGGAATTGCAGGAATTGCACGCAGTTGAACAAGTTGGAAAGCATACTTTGCAATGTGGTTTTGATTCTTTAGTGGCCTCCTGCAAGGACGCAGTTACTGTATCTGTGATTAGGACGCATGCCTGGTTAAAGGAACAAAATTTGCCTGATCATGTTGAAGCTAAATTGCTAGATGCACCTTTACAGCATGATTCTCTATTAGGTGTTAAGGCAGAAGAGGTTTTTCCCTTCTTCCATGACGTCAGGTCGTCAGGAGTATAAAACATGCAGCCGACGCCATTACATTAGTCTTTCTTGCCGTGTGGTGCCTGAAGCAGTTTGCAAGTGCCGGTTGGCCGACTCCTGAAATTTTCGTTTCAGAGTATCAGAACCGAAGTCTTCAACTAAAGCGAAGTACCCCGTTGGGGAAACTTTTTTTTTTCTTGCTCCTTATTGATGTCGGTAAAAGTTAATAATTGCATTACTTGTGGAAAGCCAAATGCTTTATAAAGATTTTCTCAGAGGTGTCCCTACCAGGGACATCCTAGAAGCTGCTACCTCGAATTCTGTACATACTTTCACCAAGCATTATCATTTGCCAATTTTCTCTAAATCTAGAGCTGGCTTTTGCCACTGCAGTCTTGCAGAGCCTTATAGCGGGCCCTAATGCTATCTGAATTCCTCCTCGCTACCATACCTTTGGGAATCTACCCAAATGTAATGACTGCAACAGTGAAACACTAAGAACATAGTACAGTTGTGTACACTTACCATAAATGTAGATGTTTGAGTGTATTCACTGTTACAGTCCTGGTTACCCTCCCTCCAGCCCCCTAACTTCTTTTGGCTATACCTCTATTTTCCTTTGCTATGCTTAAAAGCCTTTTTTGTGTCTTTGCTTTTTTGTCGGAGGTATATCTTTGTGCTTTTGTTTAATTGATTCCCATTAGGGGGGCATATGACATCTGGGGAAAGAAAAACTGATGTAATGGTTGTCGGCTGAATGTTTTATACCCCTGACGACCTGACGTCATGGAAGAAGGTACAGCAACCAACGCAGGACCCAAGACTTTGTTAAATAGGCTGACTGAGGGCTACCTGCAAGCAGATAACCTAGATGTAATGACTGCAACAGTGAATACACTCTAACGTCTACAACTGTACTTTCTGTCCATCATTCGTCAGGATACTTCTTGGGGTGAAAATCCATTTTATTTATTTTTATTTATTTATTTTTGTTCTTTCCTCCTCAGAAATGACTTCCCTTTTTTTCTGTATGTGCTTCAGGGCTGTTTGTCTCAAGGCACCATCCAAGTGGTTTCTGCTCCCCCAAGAGGGGAGGGGTTTTATTCCAGATTGTTTTTGGTTCCCAGGAAAGAAGGCACCTGGGTTCCCAGGAAAGAAGGCACCTGAAGGCCCATTCTGGATCTTTCTCAGCTCAATATCTTCCTAAAGGTTCCTTCCTTTTGAATGTAGACTCTTCAGACTCTGTTTTCTCCTCTTCTCCCTCAGGCCTTCCTAGTCTCTCCAAATGTCAAGGATGCTTGTCATAACATCCCTATTCAGCCCCATTTCAGGAAATACTTGCATTTCTCGTTTCTTCCTTGCATTTTCAGTTTTCTGCTTTGCCCTTTGCCCTCTTTACTGCCTCAAGGGTCTTCACCAAATGCCCAACTCCTGTGACTGCCTTTTGCAGGATGAGGATACAGCTCTTTCCTTACTTGGACAACCTGTTCATTCAGGCTTCCTCCCCAGCGACCTTGATTAAGCACATCCACTATGCTATTTGCCTCTTGCAAAAAGCCTAGGGTGTACGGTAAATTTCCAAAAATTCTTCCCGACTCCTCCTTGGGATTGTGTTTTTCTCAGGTGCAGACCATTCCTATGCTGGCTTCCCTGCCAACACCCAAGACTCTGACTCTTTTACTGTCTTCTTTTAATCCTTTCTTCCTCGTGTCTGTTAGGACCAAGGAATTTCTAAGGGATGTGGGTTACATGGCTTCCATCATTCCTCTGCTTCCTGTAGCCACGCTCCATATGAGGAAGGTATAGTGGTTCCTGAAGTCGGTATGGCTTCAACGTTGTTGCTCTTTATACTTTCTAGTTCCCCTTCTTCCATGCCTCAAACTAGAGCTTCAGTGGTGGATTCATCAGCTCTCTCTCAACCCAAGGCTTCCTTTTAAGCACCCAGTCCCATCTCAGGAAATTCTTTTGGATGCCACCAACATGGGGTTGGGGACTCCTTTCAGTCCACCAAAGGTTCATGACCTCTGCCCTTTTCATTAAAGCAGATTATATCAACATCAAGGAGAAAAATGTCCTTTATTTTCAGGCTTTCTGTACTTTTTCTCCCAAGGCCTCTCAAAAAAAATCTTTACAGACAATACTACAGTGATGTGGTACAAGGGGTAGAAGATCCCACCTTCTGTGCAGACTAGCTCTTCAGGTTTGGGATCTGGCTATCCAGTATTAGGTGACACTTCAGGCTGTTTTGTATCCCTTCAGAAGAAAACATGGCAGACTCTCTGAGCAGGTCCATAACTCGCTCTCAAATGAATGCTTTGTAGAGATGTGTTTTTGGACCTTGTCCACCAGTGGGGTGGTACTCTAGTTTATTTTTTTGCCTCCTCTCTGAACTGAAAACTTGCTCTTTTTTTTGCAGCAGAGTTCCAAGATGTCCTTCAAGGATGCATCTGCAGTCATAACATATGGGTTGTCCTGCCTCAGGCAGCCCTTCGGTCGGCCGGATTCCAAAGTCTGGGTCTGGCCTCGGCTGATGTCGCACTTCACCCGACGTCAGAGCTTCTGGGGTATAAAGGCATCAGCCGACGCCATTTTCCCCAGTCTTTCTTGCCGCGGTGCCGAAGCAGAAGCTGTTCGCAAGTGCCGGTCGGTCAGATCCAGATATTTCAGCTACCGAAGACTTCTAAAAAAGCTAAGTACCCCGTTGGGGACTCTTTCTTGCCTCAGCCGATGTCAGACAAAGTAAATAATTGTTTAACTTGTGGGAAACAAATACCTCATAAGGATTTCCACTCTTACTGCCTTCCTTGCTTAGGCCCAGACCACGACGTATCAGCTTGTTTAGCCTGTGCTTCCTTCAACCGACTGACACTTACACGTCGGTCGGAGTTTGCAGAAGAGTTTTTTGGATCCGCTTTTGCATATAAAATGCCATTGGAGACTCCGACTACACATTTAGCCAAAAAACGCAAGGAAAAGGACCGACACTTGCGGCCCGCGGTTTCGGCTGAAACCACGGTTAGGCCTACCGCGAGTGTCTCTGTTTCGGCTGAAACAGAGTCCTCTGTTCTTCCTTCTGCCGAAAAACATACCTCTGACAACCGAGGCCAGAGAGGCCTCGGCTGAGTCGGCTACAGAAATTCCTACCGAAGAAGCAGGCGCACAAGAATTGTCCGACACATTTCTACTCCTGCACGTGGGGCAGCTAGACCCCCTGCTTCTATGTCTATTAAGGCCTTCTCCAGGGCTAAAGCAGCTAAAATTTCCAAGGCCTTACCAACAAAATCTTCCTCTCAGAGACCTTCCTCAAGTTCTCAGATTCTCAGCCTTGCTGAGGACCTTCTATCTCTGATTAGGAGATCCCAACCTCACCCAGACAGGGCCTCACAACCTCCTCCTGACAAAAGGCCTAGGACTGAACCCCCTGAACCTCTCTCCTCTGATTATTCCTCTGATGGATCTGATTTATCAGACCATCAGGAAGGACCATACTCACCTTATGAGGATTCGGATGCAGAAGACTCAATTCCTTCTGCCTCGAAGAATTTTCCTTTGGGGAGACTTTGCACTCAATGAGGGAACACTTTCAATGGCAGGGTCAGGATTTTTCTGATTCTAGGAAAAGGCTAAGGACCTTTTTACACTTGCCACAGCATAGGCCTCTAGCCATACCACCTGTACTATCAGTTGTTGATGCATACAATGATGTCAGTTCTGCCCCTGATTCTCTTCCCCCGGCCCCTGCCAAACCTGATAGATATTACAGGGTCCCGGATTCTCACCTCCACTTGTATAAGGCCCATGCTGCAGACCCAGAAACTATTTCACAGGGCCCAAAGGGTGTTGCAGCTGCCACTGCCAAAAACCCCCTACCCTCTGAAAGAGAGTCAAGAGCATTAGAGAGATGGGGAAAAAAGGTTTATACATCTGCTACTCTTTCTGCCAGGGCTTTAAACTGTCAATTCCATATGATACAGTACCAGGAATTTTTGTTAGATCAGCTGAATAAAAGCTTTCCTCCTGAACCTTTAGACCGTAAGTCCCTTCAGGATTTGGTACACAACTCTCAGCTGGTCAGTAATCATTTCTTAAAATGTGGCTATGATGCACTGGAGGCTTCATTTAGATCAGCTATGACTGGAGCAGTGATTCAAGGCATGCCTGACTAAAAGAGCAATCCTTGCCAGACCATGTCAAGTCTAAACTCCTAGATGCCCTATGGAGAAACAAAGTTTATTTGGCTCCCTGCACAGGAGATTCTAAAGAAAGTGGAAGAAAAGCTAAATCTGTGCAAACAGTCAAGGATTTTCTGCAGGTCCAACCTCCGAGGTTCAGCAGAAACTGGCCTTCAAAGAATTGGTCCTTTCCAGACACCTCCAGAGCACAGAGGGCAGGAATAGACGCCAAGAGGCAGAGGTCAATCAAGGGGTGCCTACAGGGGTCGTCAGTGGCAACCTGCCAACCAGAGGAGTACCGCCACAGCTGCGACTACAACCACTTCCACAGGACAGACACAATGACTTGGCTCTGATTCCGCCTACCAGGGAGCAACTGGAAGCACCCTTGGGGAAAGTTAGCTTTATTTTCAAAAACTGACATTGCATTACAGGAGACAAATGGACATTGCAAACAATAGACAAAGGCTACAGGTTTCACTTCCACACTTTACCAAAAAAGAGAGGAATGCCAAACCTTCCACCAAGCCAGAAACCAGAGGCTCTAAAACAAATCATCAACTTACTAAGGATGAGAGCAATAGAAAGGGTACCATCTATGGAACAAGGCCAAGGATTTTACTCCAGACTATTCCTTGTACCAAGAAAAGAAACTCAATGGAGGCCTATACTCGACTTGTCCGCACTAAACACATATCTCATTGTACCAAAATTCAAAATGCTGACCCTACAGCAACTTCTTCCCATGTTGGGCTAGGAGTCTTGGCTGGTGACTCTAGATCTCAAGGAGGCACACCTGCACGTCCCTATACGACCAGATTGCGGAAGACACCTCCGATTTCTTGCAGGATCAGAGCACTATCAATTCTCAGCATTGCCCTTTGGCTTATCTACTGCGCCCAGAGTATTCACGAAATGCCTGGCATCAGTAATTGCACATTGCAGGCTTCAGGGAATTCAGATCTACCCATACCTGGACGACTGCCTAATACAAGCGGACAACAAGACAAAAATAATAAAGGATTTGGCCTATGTCATACAACTGTTACAAGCCTTGGGATGCCTTGGGATACACAGTCAGCATCCAGAAGTCAAGACTAGTGCCATCCCAAAGGATAACATTTTTGGGTGCAGATCTGGACACAATAACTCAGATGGCTTTTCTCACAGAAGAAAAACAAAAGCAACTCCCAGTCTACTTCATGGCTTTGACAAGACAAACTCAGCTTACTGCAAGGAAAGTCCTGCAGGCCCTGGGTTACATGGCATCTTGCATAATCTTGATCCCGCATGCCAGGCTACATATGAGAAAATTACAATGGTACCTAAGGAATGTATGGTCTCAACACAGACACAGTCTAGAAACCATGATACCAATCATTCCATGCCTGAAAAAAGAATTCCTGTGGTGGTCTCAGGCCTGCCAGACCAATAGAGGGTTGCCTTTCCACAAACCACAACAAGGCAGAACATCACCACGGATGCCTCAGACCTAGGCTGGGGGGCACACATGGAAGACGAGTGTATCCAAGGCCTATGGTCTCAAGACCAGCTGAATCTACACATAAATCTAAAGGAGATGCTGGCAGTGAAGCATGCAATCGAGGCATTCAAATCATTCCTCCAGCAAGGACATCTGCTGATAAGGACAGACAATACCACAGTCATGTGGTACATCAACAAACAGGGAGACACACATTCCTACCCTCTATGCCGGATGGCAATGGACCTGTGGAACCTAGGCCTGAATCTCAACATTCAACTGCAGGCCAAATTCGTACCAGGAAAAGAGAATTCACTAGCAGACAGCTTAAGCAGAACTACCACGGATGCTCACGAATGGATGCTGCATCCAGACATCTTCAAAAACATAAAGAAATGGGGAGTGCCAGAGATGGACCTGTTCGCCTCCCCACTCAACCACCAACTGAAGAAATTCTGCTCAAGAGAATACCACCCACAAGCCTGGAGGGTGGACTCCCTTTCTTTCAGCTGGAAGGCCCTGACGTTTATGCCTTTCCACCTCTCCCATTGATGTACAAAGTTATACTGAAGTTCAGGGAGGAACAGCCAAAGGTGATTCTGATAGCTCCAGACTGGCCAAGGCAGCATTGGTATCCGCTACTGAGAAGCATGTCTCGGACGAACTCATGGCCTCTACCCCAATGGCCTTTACTTCTAACACAGAACAACTACAAGACCCTGCATCCAAACTTGAAAACGCTGCAGCTAACTGCCTGGAAAATTACATAAAACAAAAACAAAACCAAACTGTTTTATCTCAGAGGGTCAAGGACATTATCCTGGAGGCTCGCAGACCCTCCACAAGAAAAACATACTCAGCTAAATGGAAGAGATTCCTTATTTGGAGTGCATCAAAGGGTACAAATGTCACACTGGCAAACCTAGCACACATCCTAGAATACTTAGCAGAACTGTTCCACAATGGCCTGTCCTAGTCTTCCATTAAGATTCATGCTTCAGCAATTTCAGCAGAGTACAACATGGATCCTCCTATCTTCTCTCACCCTCTCCTCAGACAATTTTTAAGAGGGATCAAAAATGTAAAACCTCCAAGGAAACCACCTCTGCCTGCATGGGATCTCAATTTTGTGCTGGAAAAATTAACCCTTCCCCCCTTTTGAACCAGCAGCATCAGCAGACTTACAGTTCTTATCTTGGAAAACTGCTTTCCTTCTAGCAATCACTTCAGCAAGAAGGGTATCAGAGTTACAGGCATTAATGGCAGTGCAGCCTTTCCTTATCTTTCACCAGGATAGAGTGTCTCTGAGAACCAATCCTACTTTCATGCCAAAGGTGGTATCCAGGGTATCTTTGAAACAAGCTATTCATTTACCTACGTTCTTCCCTAACCCACAGAACAGGGGGGGAAAAACTATTGCACACCTTGGATGTACACACACAACTACGCTACTAACTAAAACCAGCAGAAAAACTGACCAGTTTCTGGTAGCATATGCAACTGGAGTGCAAGGAAAAGCAATTTCAAAACAGACAATTTCAAAATGGATAGGAAATTGCATTCGATTCTGCTACTCTTTTCATGGAAAGACAACTCCTGAAAATATCAGGCCTCACTCCACAAGAGCCACAGCCACCACTACAGCTTTCCTACGAGGAGTGGCTACCAAAGACATTTTAGAAGCTGCTACTTGGAGCTCCGTGCATACATTTGCCAAGCATTACAATCTTCCTTTGTACTCCAGATCCCGAGCAGGTTTTGCAACTGCAGTTTTACAGGGGATCTTAACTACACCATCATTATCTTAGTATCTCCTCCCCCAGTTTGGCTATGGTATTCTACCCATATGTTATGACTGCAGATGCATCCTTGAAGGACACAGTACAGTTTTGTACCTACCATAAATGTAGATGTCCGATAGGTATGCATCTGCAGTCAGGATTACCCACCCTCCTTCCCCTCTGGTATTCCTAGGGTGCTTACCCCTCTTTTAGCTAGCTGGGGGAATCTATTATGGTGTATTTGTTTGTATGTATATATGTATATATATATTTTGCTTATTACTGTTTGGAATTTTCTACATTTATCCAAATTTAGCCTTCCTAGAGGGCACCTGGCATCTGGGGCAAGAAACACTGAGGAAAATGGCGTCGGCTGATGCCTTTATACCCCAGAAGCTCTGACGTTGGGTGAAGTGCGACATCAGCCGAGGCCAGACCCAGACTTTGGAATCCGGCCGACCGAAGGGCTGCCTGATGCAGGACAACCCATATGTTATGACTGCAGATGCATACCTATCGGACATCTACATTTATTGTAGGTACAAAACTGTACTTTCTCTGGCCTGGAAGGTGGGCACCTTGTCTTTCCTGGATGGGGATGTTTCTCTGCAAGTGGCTACTGGACAATGACATTTCTGCAGTTGTCCCACGTGTGGAATGTGCCAGAAATAGCCTTTTTGCCTTTCCAAGCAACAGCCACAGAAGTAATTCTCTAGAACGGCAGACAAAGAAGGCTTTGATGGTGGATACCTTAATTTGGGCAGGTCTTTTTCTTTATGCTTTCACTGTGATCTGATTAGCAAGGAATGAGAAGCCATGTGATCATACTTTTTGCACCCTTTTGGTCAAGGTAACACTGGTTCTTTTGTCTCCTGAAAACAGCTATGGAGAAAAATTACACAATCCCCTATGTGAATGTTTTGGCTTGGCTCGGAGGAGGGGGTATTCTTTGCTGTCCCCACACCTGGGAACTCTCATTAGCAGCTTGGATCATTTAACCTAGTTACCGCATGGGCTCTAGTTATCAAAAATCTTGCTTAGGCATAATGAAGCCGAAGTAGCTTACAAGAAATCATACCTGGTTAAATACAACAGATTTCCAAGTGGTAGTGGAGGAATCGAGATTCTTATTCTTTAGGAGTATGAGATTTTATTACCTTTTTGGAGGAGTTCTGGGGAGGATTGGCCTGCATCTCTGTCAAGATGCACTTTGCAGGCATCTCAGCCTCTGGATCCCTTTGTCTGTTATCACCAGTAAAACAGTTCATGTAGGATGCAGTACACTTTTGATCACCAGGGAAGACAGTGATGCCACTGTAGGACTTGAATTTCATCTTGAAAAAGTTAAACCTGTGTCCTCTCTGACCTGGCTGCTATAATTCCCCATGTTCTTCGTGTTTCACTGTTGCAGTCCTCACATTTGGGTTATCTGCTTGCAGTAGCCCTCAGTCAGCCTGATTAACAAAGTTTTGGGTCCTGCTTCGGTTGCTGTCTCTTCTGACGCATCAGGACGTCAGGGGTATAAAACATGCAGCCGACACCATTACATCAGTCTTTCTTGCCTTGCAGTGCCAGAAGCAGTTGGCAAGTGCTGGTCGGCTGACTCTTGACATTTTCATTGGTTTCAGAACAGAATTCTTCAACTAAAAGCTAAGTACCCCGTTGGGGAAACTTTTTCTTGCTCTAAACCAATGTCAGTAAAAGTTAATAATTGTATTACTTGTGGAAAGCAAATACCTCATAAAGATTTTCATTCGTACTGTTTTCCTTGCCTAGGCCCGGACCACGACGTACATCGTTGTTGGTTTTGTGCCTTATTTAAACCACAAAGTATCCGTTGTCTGTATATTTTCGCTTCTAAATATTTTGGTGCTCAGTTCAATTATCCTGATAGGTCTATGGTAAGCTATCCCACTACCGACATTCCAAAAAAATGCAAAGATAAAGACAGGCCGTCTAGATCCAAAGCTGCCGACGATGCTTCTAAGCCAGTCACCAGTTCACTGGTACTCATTGGGGTGCTTTCGCAGCCCCTGATGACCTCTTCTTCAGATTTGCAGGCCTCTACTGAGACCCATTCGAAGTCCAGTATGCTGCGAGATGCTTCATCTGTGGAACCTGTGGATGTCTCTACCTTGGATGGGTCCGGAGCCGCTGTGCAGGCACCGCCTTCTGAGGGTGTATTCAGGCCTACTGACTTGCATATTAAACCAACACCATCTTCTTCAAGGCCTAAAATGTGAACCATGCCTAGAAAATTAATGCCCAGACCGCATGGTCAGGCCTGTATGCCTAAAAAAAATGATAATGGCTGAAGACCTTATTACTTTAATCAGGGGAAGCCAGCCTTCCCCCTCTAAGACCTAGGACTGAGTTTGCTGATGATACTTATGACCAGGATTTACCCTTATTCTACCTATGAGGATTCTGATGCAGATGACACTCTTCCCTCTGCTTCTCCCCCAGAGGATTTCTCTTTTGATGAAACTTTGCATACTGTCAGGGAGCATTTTCATTGTGGAAAGTCAAGATTTCTCTGATTCTAAAAAGAGGCTTGGGGATTTCTTACTACTGCCCCAGCACAGGCCTTTAGCCATACCTCCTGTACTAGACATTGTTGATGATGCCTTTTCGGAATCTAGCTTGGCCCCTGACTCTTTACCTCCTGCTCCCAGAAAACCTGATAGATGTTACAGGGTGTCTGACTCTCACAAGTTCCTTTTTAAAAATCCTGCTGCGGATCCTGATTCTATTTCACAAGGAACCAAGGGCATTAAAGCTAGTACTGCTAAAAATCCTACCCCCTCTGATAGAGACTCCAGGGCGCAGGCTAGATGGGGTAAGAAGGTATACACTTCTGCAACTTTGGCCATTAGGGCCTTAAACTGCCAGTTTCATATGTACTTTCAGCAGCATATTATTGGATTGCTTAAACAGAAAATGTTGTTGATTCCTGATTGTGCTGAAAATAAGGACTTGCAGAATTTACTGCATTCAGCTGAACAAGTTGGAAAACATTCTTTGCAATGTGGTTTTTGATTCACTAGAGGCATCTTGCAGGGCTGCTGTAACTGGGTCTGTACTCAGAAGGCATACTAAGGAGCAATCCTTGCCAGATCATGTTAAAGCAAAATTACTGGATGCTCCCTTAAACCAGGACCGCCTGTTTGGCAATAAGGCAGAAGAAGTTCTTAAAAAGATGGAGGAAAAAGATAAATCTATGCAAACTGTTAAAGATTTTTAGAAGTACAACTCCCAAGGTTTAGTAGGCATTGGCCTTCCAAGAATTGGTCCTTTCCTGCCTTTTCCAGACCTTCAGTCCAAACCCAGATCCAGCAGAGCTCCCAGGCTTCAGTCCCGGGGTATGCACAGGACTTAAGCAGTGGGGGGGGGGCTCCACTTCTAAATCAGGGAGTAATAAAACTCCCCCCTATGGTAAACTGCATCAATGACGACTTTTTAAAACTTCCAAGCACTTCTGAACTGATTGCCCCTTTGGGGGAAAGATTGTTCTTCATGCAAAGAACTGGGAACTCATTACCCAGGACAAATGGGTTTCAAATATAGTGTCCCAGGGATACAGATTTCACTTCCACACGTTACCAACACCAAGCGGATGGCCAGATCTACCCCCAAATCAGTGGACAGAGGCCCAAAAGCAAGTACTTTCTCTCTTAAGCATGGGGCTATTCAATTGGTACCAGAAGAGGAAAAAGGGACAAGGTTTCTACTAGAGACTTTTCCTGGTACCCAGAAAAGACAGTTCATGGCGCCCTATCCTGGACCTGTGTACTCCTAAACACTTTTTTGGTGATTCCAAAATTCAATATGCTGACTCTTCACCAGTTTCTCCCTATGCTAGCCAAAGATGCCTGGTTGGCAACACTAGATTTAAAGGAAGCTTACCTGCACATTCCAATCAGGGAATCTTGCAGAAGATGCCCACGCTTCAAAGTAGGCTACATGCACCATCAGTTCTCTGTACTGCCCTTTGGCTCATTTACGGCGCCCAGGGTATTCACAAAGTGCCTAGCTCCAGTCATTGCATTTTGCAGGCAAATAAATATTCAGATATACCCATACCTGGACAATTGTCTAATTCAGGCAGAAAGCCAGGACATACTTTTGTATCATCTGACCTTTGTACAAAGGGTGCTAACTTGTCAGGGGTACACCATAAATGAAAAGAAATCACACCTGGTACCCTGTCAACAAATTATATTCCTGGGAGCAAGCTTGAATACAACTTCCCAGATGGCTTTCCACACGCCAGAGAAACCTTTGACAACCTACTTCAAACAAGTGGCCACAAAACCCTGCTATCTGCAAGCCTTGGAGTTCATGGCCTCCTGCATTCTTCTAATTCCATATGCAAGACTGCGTATAAGGAAACTACAGTGATCTCTAAAAAGCCTATGGTGTCAACATTCTCAGGAGCTAGAAGCAATGATTCCTATCATACCTTGCCTACACCTAGAGATGCTTTGGTGGGCAGAGGCCTGCCACCAAAACAAGGGACTACCATTCACACTACCCCCGCCACTCAAACCCTAACAGACTCATCAGACTATGTATGGGGGGGGGGGGGGCTCACCTGGCAGGGAAGTGCATTCAGAGCAAATGGAACCCAAGTCAAATGCACCTGCATATAAATCAAAAATCAATGTTAGCTGTACAGAATGCTCTGACAGCCTTCAAGGACCACATTCTTCCAGGACAATTAATGGTAAAGACAAGACAGCACCACTGTTGTGGTACAGAAACCAGCAGGGGGATACACATTCTTACCCCCTCTGCAGTCTAGCCATGGCATTGTGGAACACAGCCCTGAGCTTCCAAGTGCATTTACAAGTTCAATTCCTGGCAGGAAAACTAAATACACTGGCAGACGAACTAAGCAGAAACCTCATGGACCCACACGAGTGGAAACTGGAACCAAGGATTTTCAACATGTTGACAAGCAAATGGAGGAGCCCAGATATAGACCTGTTTGCCTCCCCCCAGAACTATCAGTTGGACAAATTTTGCACAAGGACGTTCCACAAACAAGCTTGGAAAGTGGATGCTCTGTCCTTCAGCTGGAAGTGGATGCTCTGTCCTTCAGCTGGAAAAACCTATCAGTTTATGCCTTTCCTCCTCTGCCTCTGCTCTCCAACGTACTACTAAAGATCAAACAAGACAAACCAAGGATTATTCTGATTGCACCAGATTGGCCACGCCAACACTGGGTACCCCCTCTTGCGTAGTGTCACTGTTGGCCCCATGGCATCTGCTTCAGACTCCTACCCTATTGTCTCAGCAGGAGAACCAGATTCTGCACCCTCAGCTTCAAACACTGAACCTAGCAGCCTGGTTAATTACCTAATCTCTCCTTTACCATCCCTCAGTAAACCAGTGATGGATATCATTTTAGAGGCAAGGAGGCCTAGTACTAGAAAATGTTATGCTGAAAAATGGAAAACATTCTGTGCCTGCAACCAGTCTCAAGGGATGAGCACAGCAGTGCCCACTTTACCTCAGATTTTACAATACACAAGGGCCTGTCTTTCTCCTCCAAGATTCATGCCTCAGCCATTTCAGCTCATTGTAACACAGAACCTCCCTTCTTCTCTCATCCACTGTTCAAGCAGTTCCTCAGAGGGGCCAAAAATCTGCGACCACCCAGGAGACCTCCAATTCCAGCCTTGGGACCTTAACTTTGTATTTGAGAAACTCACTCTTCCTCCTTTCGAGCCAGCTGCTACTGCAGACTTAAAATTCCTTTTTTGGAAAACATCTTTCATTTTAGCAATCGCTTCATCAAGAAGGGTATCTGAATTACAGGCCCTTATGGCAGTGGAACCTTTCATCAGCTTTCATGCGGACAGTGTGTCGCTCAGGAACAATCACTCCTTCATGCCCAAGGTGGTATCCAGTGTGGCGCTTCATCCATTTGCCAAAATTCTTTCCTAATCCACAGAACAAAGGGAATGGATATTGCACTCCTTAGATGTGCACAGACAACTTAGATTCTACTTGGACAGGACTAAACCTCAAAGGAGACGGGGCTAAACCTCAAAGGAAATCTGAATTGCTGGTGGCATTTGCTGCAGGGACAGAGGGGAAGGCTATTTCAAAAGCAAACCATTTCTAAATAGATAGGCCATTGCATTCATTTCTGCTACCAGCACCAGGGAAAACCTATCCCACAGGAGATCAGACCCCACTCAACCAGGGCTGCATCTATCTCTGCAGCCTTTCTCAGAGGTGTCCCTACCAGGGACATCCTAGAAGCTGCTACCTGGAGTTCTGTACATACTTTCACCAAGCACTACCATTTGCCAATTTTCCTTAAGTCCAGAGCTGGCTTTGCCACTGCAGTCTTTGCAGGGTCTTATAGCTGGTCCTAATGCTATCTAAATTCCTCCTCTCATCCTTAGCTTTGGGAATCTACCCAAATGTAATGACTGCAACAGTGAAACATGAAGAACATAGTACAGTTGTGTACACTTACCATAAATGTAGATGTTGGTGTATTCACTGTTACAGTCCTGGTTACCCTCCCTCCAGCCCCCTGACTTTTTGGCTATACCTGTACTCTCCTTTACTATGCTTAAAAGCTTTTTGGTGTATTTGCTTTTTTTGTTGGCGGTATAACCTTGTATTTTTATAGATTTAATTGCTTTCCATTAGGGGGTGCACCTGATTTCTGGGGCAAGAAAAACTGATGTAATGGTGTCGGCTGCATGTTTTATAGACAGCAACCTGACGCAGGACCCAAGACTTTAATTAGGACGACTGAGGACTACTGCAAGCAGATAACCCAAATGCGATGACTGCAACAGTGAATACACTCTAACATCTACATTTATGGTAAGTGTACACGACTGTACTTCTCCCAAGTTGGAAGTCAGCCCTGTTGATGGTAGTTACTCCAGCAAGAAAATGCCTCCAAGCTTCCTTCACTGGTATGTAAAGAATATTTTCCAAGTTTTTCCATAAGGATGGCATCAGTCTGAACAAATTCAGCCTTTTATGCCGAAAGTTGTGGCACAAGCATTACTAACTTTGGATGTGTATCCATAACTGAGGTGCTATCTACATCAGAGGTCACAAACTTGTGATCCGCAAACTATCATAAGCTGCACTAGATTCATAGCTTAACCTAGGTACTTTTAGTTTTGGGGGGGGGTATTGCCCTCTGCTAAATTTACTGCACCTCATGCAGTCGTCATGGTCATGTGAGTCTGAGATCACTTATCTGCACATACCCAAAGATGCAAATAAATCTAAGCAACTATCTGATGTTCATCGTGCATACAGCTGCAGTCATAACAGATGGGTTCTCCTGCCGTCAGGTGGGTCCTCGGTCAGCCGAATTCCAAAGTCTAGGTCCGGCGTCTGTTGTCGTCGCTTCTTCCCTGACGTCAGTGCGACGGGTATAAAGGAACCAGCCGACGCCATTTTCTTCAGTCTTTCTTGCCATGCGGTGCCCGAAGCAGAAGCAGTTCGCAAGTGCCGGTCGGCCAGCTCCTGAGATTACAAAAATTTGGAAACCGAAGTCTTCTTAAAAGCTAAGTACTGGGGAAACTTTTCTTGCCTCTGACCGATGTCAGACAAAGTTAATAATTGTATTTCTTGTGGGAAGCAAATACCGCATAAGGATTTCCATTCCCTCTTTATACCTTGTTTAGGCCCAGACCACGACGTCTCGGTCTGTCGCTTTTGTGCTACATTCAACAAACGCACTATTGAGCGTCGGGCGGAGTTCGCCCAGCATTATTTTGGGAAAGCATTTAACTATACTATGTCGTCGGATACTCCGACTCCGGTTTTGTCTAAATGCAAAGACAAGGACCGACACACGAGGTCCGCGGCCTCTACCGGCACCACACCAAAGCCGACTACACGTGGTCCGGTTCTCAGCGAGGCGCCTACGCAGCCCCTGACTACCGACAACCTGTCTTTGACTGTGTCTCTTGTGCCCGAGGTCGCAGGCTCCTCGGCCCACACCCTGACTACAGATACCGAAGCCACTCTTGGTGTTGAAACTCAGAATGTGGACAGGTCCACCTCCACTCAAGGTGTCTTCAGACCTTCCTCTTCTTTCTCCATCAAGGCTTTCACAAAGTCTAAAGCAACCATGCACTCTAAGAGACCAGCTACACAGGGCCCATCTCCAGGCCCCATGCCCAAGAAACAGATGCTTAAAATGGCTGAGGATTTAATTACTCTTATCAGAGGTTCTCAGCCCCCTCCGGACAAAAGGCCTAGAGTTGAGGAAGATTCCCCCTCCTCTGATCAGGGCTCCATTATTTCGGAGCACTCTGATGATCAGGAACATTCTTACTCCCCTTTTGAAGACTCTGATGCGGAGGAGTCCATCCCTTCTGTATCCCCCCCTGAGGATTATTCATTTGGGGAAACTTTACATACCTTAAGGGAACACTTCCACTGGGAAGGCCAGGACTATTCAGATTCCAAGAAAAGGCTCAGGGAATTTCTCTTGCTTCCTCAGCACAGGCCTCTGGTTATACCTCCTGTCTTGGACATCCTAGATGATGTTTACTCGGAGGCCTGCCTTAACCCGGACTCTCTACCTCCAGCTCCAGTTAAGCCTGACAGGTACTACAGGGTCCCTGACTCACACCAATTTCTATACAAAAGCCATGCTGCTGACCCAGAAACCATATCACAGGGCCCCAAGGGAGTTAAGGCCTCCATTGCTAAAAATCCATTGCCTTCCAAGAGAGATTCCAGATCCTTAGAAAGGTGGGGAAAAAAGGTATATACCTCGGCTACCTTATCCATGAGGGCCTTAAACTGTCAGTTTCATATGCTAAAATACCAACAGTTTTTGTTATCACAATTGAAAAGTAAAATGTCACAACCTGAACAACCAGACTTGAAGGAGTTGCAGGATTTGATGCATAGTGCAGAACAAGTGGGTAAGCATACCTTACAATGTGGTTTTGATGCTCTAGAGGCCTAATGTAGAGCTGCTATTACAGGATCAGTCATACGTAGGCATGCCTGGCTCAAGGAACAAGCCTTGCCTGATTATGTCAAAGCTAAATTACTAGACGCCCCTCTTCAAAAGGATGTACTATTTGGTGCTAATGCTGAGGAGGTATTAAGGAAAATGGAGGAAAAGGCTAAATCAATGCAAACTGTGAAATAATTTCTACAGGTTCAACCCCCACGTTTTAGTAGAAATTGGCCTTCCAAAAACTGGTCCTTTCCTGCCACAGACAGACCCCAAAGAGGCAGATACAGGCGCCCGAGGGGCAGAGGACAATCCCAAGGATCGTATAGAGGCAGACAATGGCAAGCTCCTACACAAAGAGGTGGTGAGGACAACTCGCAATCTTTCAGAAAGCAAACCCAATGACTTTCCCCTTTGCATGCCAACCAGGTCTCAAATGGCAGCTTCCTTAGGAGGAAAGCTGGCATTATTTTCAAAAAATTGGCATATTGTCACAAAGGACAAATGGATCCTGGACATTATAAACATTGGCTACAAATTCCATTTTCACACCTTTCCAAAAATGAAAGGCATGCCAAACCTGCCACACAATCAAAGGGCAGAGGCACAAAGGCAAATTACAGATCTCATAAACATGAAAGCTATTCAAGAGGTATCTACGCACGAACAAGGTCAAGGTTTTTATTCCAGGCTATTTCTGGTGCCAAGGAAGGGAAAAGATTGGAGACCTATATTGGATCTATCCATCCTAAACACATTTCTACTCGTACCAAAATTCAAGATGCTCACTCTACAGCAACTTCTTCCCATGCTGGGCAAGGAGTCTTGGCTGGTAACATTGGACCTCAAGGAGGCATACCTGCATGTCCCAATCAGACAAAATTGCAGAAGGTACCTCAGATTTCTTGCAGGTTCAACCCATTATCAATTCTCTGCATTGCCCTTTGGCTTATCTACTGCGCCCAGAGTATTCACGAAATGCCTGGCATCAGTAATTGCCTACTGCAGACTTCAAGAGATACAAATATATCCCTATTTGGATGACTGCCTGATCCAAGCGGACAGCAAGCACATTCTTCTGAAACATCTGGCTTATGTAATAATGTTTTTGAACTCTCTGGGATACACAGTCAACAAAAAGAAATCAAGGCTAATACCCTCTCGGAAGATAATTTTTCCTGGGTGCCAATTTGGACACAAACACCCAGATGGCCTACCTCACGCCAGAGAAGCAGGGGCAACTAATTCAATACTTCAGAACACTAGCAAATTGCACCAGGCTGACTGCAAGGAAAATCCTGCAGGCTCTGGGATTCATGGCATCTTGCATCTTACTAATTCCATGTGCAAAGCTGCATATGAGGAAACTACAATGGTACCTGAAAAACATATGGTCTCAACACAGCCACAGTTTGGAAACAATAATACCACTAATTCCATGTCTGCAAAAGGAATTTCTGTGGTGGGCTCAAGCATGTCAAACAAACACAGGTCTTCCATTCAGCAAGCCTCAAGCAAATCAAGTCATCACAACAGGCCTCGGACTATGCCTGGGGCACATGACAGACCGGTGCATTCAGGGCAAATGGTCCCAAAAGAAAAGCACCTTCACATCAATCAAAAAAATGCTAGCAGTAATAAATGCTATTATAGCTTTCAAGGACCTTCTACAACCAGGTCAACTATTGATAAGAACGGACAACACCACAGTTATGTGGTACATAAACAAGCAGGGTGGAACGCATTCTTACCCCCTATGCAGACTGGCCATGTCACTTTGGAACATGGCCATGGACTTACAAATGGAACTACAAGCACAGTACTTGCCAGGCAAGGAAAACACACTGGCAGACAACCTAAGCAGGAATATGACAGATCCACACGAATGGAAGTTGCATCCAAAAGTTTTTACAGAAATAATCCAAGAATGGGGAAGGCCTGACAGATCTCTTTGCCTCCCACAAAAATCATCAATGGACAAAATTCTGCTCAAGGATCTTCCATACAAAGGCCTGGAGAGTGGACGCTCTCTTTCAGTTGGACATCAATGACAGTTTATGCCTTCCCACCTCTTCCTCTGCTGCCCAAAGTTCTATTGAAGACCAGAGCAGACAGACCAGAGATGATCCTCATTGCTCCGGACTGGCCAAGGCAACACTGGTACCCACTCCTGAGGATCCTGACGCATTCCCCACCATGGACCCTGCCTCTAATGCCTCTTCTGACTCAGCACAGCTTCAAAACTCTTCACAGAAAGCTAAAAACACTCAATCTAGCCGCATGGAAGATTCCTTAGCATCACAGCAGGCCCTACTCTCCAAGGAGGTGCAGGATGTCATTTTGGAGGCCAGAAGGCCCTCAACTAGAAAAGCTTACTCCGCAAAATGGAAACGTTTTTGTGTCTGGAATGAGAAAAAGGGCCAGGATCCTGGAAAACTGAATTTACCTCAAATACTACAATATTTGGCTGAACTGCTAAGCAGTGGACTTTCTTTCTTTCTCCTCCTCCAAAATCCATGCCTCAGCCATTTCTGCAGAATACAACACTGATCCACCTTTATTCTCTCACTCTCTCAAGACAGTTCCTCAGAGGGGCTAAGAATTTAAGACCTCCAAGGAAACAACCAATACCTGCTTGGGATCTTAATTTCATTCTGGAAAAACTGACCTTGCCTCTCTTTGAGCCAGCTGCCTCATCAGATTTGCAATATTTGTCCTGGAAAACAGCTTTCCTTCTGGCTATCACCTCAGCTCGTAGAGTTTCAGAACTACAGGCTCTCATGGCTGTCCAGCCTTTTATCTTCCATCAGGACAGAGTTTCCTTACGAACCAACCCGTCTTTTATGCTTAAAGTGGTATCCAGGGTATCTTTAAATCAGGCCATACATTTACCTACTTTTTATCCTAATCCTCAAAACAAAGGGGAGAGATTACTACATTCCTTGGACATCCACAGACAACTGCGTTATTATTTGGACAGAACAAAGCCTTTCAGAAAATCAGAGCAGGTCTTTGTGGCCTATGTGGTAGGAGCTCAAGGAAAGCCAATTTCCAAACAGACAATCTCAAAATGGATAGCCCACTGCATATGCTTTTGCTATTCCTTTCATGGCAAAACTGTACCTACAGGCATTAGAACTCATTCCACCAGGGTCACAGCCACCTCTGCAGCCTTTCCTCAGAGGAGTTCCTACCAAGGATATTTTGGAAGCAGCCACTTGGAGTTCTGTGCATACCTTCTCCAAGCACTACAACCTAACATTATACTCCAAATCTAGAGCAGGCTTTGCCACTGCAGTCTTGCAGGGCATTTTGGCTCCTCCTAGTTTCAACTAGTGCCTTCCACCCCTTTCTTAGCTTTGGGATTCTACCCATCTGTTATGACTGCAGCTGTATGCACGATGAACATAGTACAGTTTTGTACCTACCATAAATGTAGATGTTCAAGTGCTAATACAGCTGCAGTCCAGGTTTCCCTCCCTCCTTCCCCTCTTGGGACAGGCCTATAGGCTAACACATCCTCATACAACCTGATTGGGGTATTCATTTATGATGTATTTGCTTGCAACTACTGTATTTTGATTATATTGCACTGCATTATTATACAAATTTATGATTTGCCTTCCTCCTGGGGGCACCTGACATCTGGGGCAAGAAAAACTGAAGAAAATGGCGTCGGCTGGTTCCTTTATACCCCTGTCACACTGACGTCAGGGAAGAAGCGACGACAACCGATGCCGGACCTAGACTTTGGAATTCGGCCGACCGAGGACCCGCCTGACGGCAGGAGAACCCATCTGTTATGACTGCAGCTGTATTAGCACTCTAACGTCTACATTTATGGTAGGTACAAAACTGTACTTTCCCAACCATTAAGGAAGGGAAGGAGATCTTTAAACGTGGACTGCCTCCTAATGGCTGTCTCATGGCATTGGCTTTTGTTCTGTTTGTAGAAAAACTCTGAAATGGCAAGTTAATCTATATTCTGTAAGAGCCATGTTGACCAGAGCTGCTTTTATTAGAGAGGTAAGCACTCTGGCCACTTGCGGCAGCCATTGGTCCTTTGTATGCATTTCTGGATACAGTGCAGGTTTCACCACATTTGTCCAACAAGAACTCCTACAGCCTGCTGCTGGACACTGTATTCCCTCCTCCCCCATTGTGAAACTGCTTTGAGAATCTTCCCGGGAGCAGGGGACTACTGCTAGTGCTCTATATGAAATACATAATACCGTAGTGTAACTTACCATAGTAGCAGAAAATGGAGGAGGATCACTGTTGCAGTATATTTCTCTGCCTCTCTCTTCTGGACAGCCTATTGATGGAGTAGTAGTTGCCAGGTTACTCTCTTTTTTATAGCTTCTCCCATGTGCTTTTCCTGGAGGGCTTTTGACTTAAGTAGCTGGTCTGGGTTTTCTGGATGAGCCAGAATTCATCTGGTAGAAGACCACAGGTACAGCATTATTGAGTGGTTATCTTTCTGTCCTACAGGTAGTAAGAGGACTGAAAAAGACATCCTTACTGAGGCTACTCTGGCAGGGCAAGAATTAAAGATGTTGTGGACTGCCATTGTCTTTTATAAAGGGAATATACTGATGTCCCAAGGAGGCGGGCATCTTCCTGTCCTGGGTGAAGGGTATTACAAAGGCCTGGAAGAGTCAGCTGGGTGTTGGGTTGTCTTGTCTGGAAGTTGCAGGCTACTTCAGTGGTGAACCTATTTGAACATCTGTTATACTAAGTTACTTAAACATCTGTGTTTTTCAAACTGTCTTCACCTTAACCATTTTACTTTTAACTAATCCTTTCGTATTGCATGGTATTGTTGAGCGTTTCACTTGATGGTGATTTGCATTGCCTATCTGCCTCACGGTTATGTGTATTAGTTGTATTCTGTTTGCATGTCTCACTGCCAGTAGGTGTGTACAAAGTCTGATTATCATGTAATGTGTGGTTTTAAATATTGTGTGAGTTTTTGCAAAATACTTTGACTTAGTTTTCTTACGTAAATGAACTTTTGCTACCAGACGCATCCTTGTGCTAGATTATAGAAGTACAAAGCTGGATACATGATGTGGTAACTACCACTGCAGAGAGAGGAGAGACTCCCTTTAGCTTTTGAGTTGTGCAGAGTGGGTTTTGAGCGAATCTCTGTCTAATTGATAGTATAAATGCAACTGATTTAGTCCCTTTAAGGATTTGACTGGTGACTCTGTTTTGCATTTAGTTTTCTGGCAAAAGATACCTGAAAGGAGCATTCAAGGATTACCAGTCATGTTTGTTGAGGATTACAGGCTTGATTTTAAAATGAAGGCTACACTAGTTAGTGTGCCATTTTTTTTAACTTGTGTTCATCTCTAATTTGATTTGGCATCTCCAGGTAATGTATTTGTTCTGCCTTTCAGTTAACTTTGTAAAGCTTAATGTAAAGCTTAATGTAAGAAGAGGAAACAAAAACCCAGAATTAAAGTTCTGGAGAAAACTGACAGCCATTTTCTTTTTCATGGACAAAACTCTGTGTACACCCATGTGGGGAACTTTTCACTTCTACTCTCACATTTTTTACTGAGGTCAAAAAGCAGCAAGCAACTTTTCTGGAGATTGGCACTTTTCTTTTCCTTTTGTTGTGGTGGTGGTGGTTCTACATTCATTTTTTTCAGTCTTGCCAGTTAGCTGGCTTCTTTGAGACATTGGCCTCTGGTACAGATTTTTCTTTGGCTTAAGACCATACAAGAGGAAGAAATAAAGTACAAGTCACAACCCCTGAACTTTATAAATAAAAACAACAAATGGACCGCACATCTGTAGAATCTTTGAGTAAGCACTTTTTTCTTGCACTTTGACCTGTCAACTTCATCAGACTAATTTCCAACACTCCAAATGTAATATAAGTGTGCAAGCTCTAGTCTGTGTGTAACATTCTACAGTGCACCTTAACAGTACTTACTAGGTTGCTTTTTAAGACTTCCTTGAAATTAACATGATCGTTTAAGCCGAAATAACTAAAATTAACTAAATTTGCTTTATGTATTCTCTGCAGTCTCCTGGGGAGGTTGTCACAGTTTATAGATTGCTCTTTAGGTGAGAAACGTATTGCAGACAGGAGTTCCCATGTTATTTCCTGCACAGTGCATTCAGATGCAAAAATCTGCCAAAAGGGTAAGAAAAATCTGCTATGGAGTACTTGACTGGCTATGAGAATTAAGCCAACTAGACTCTTAAGAAAGATCTGAACTTAGTGTTGGCAAATGCACTATCGACGTCTCGTCTTCGGCCTGTCTGTTCCTTGAATCCTGTCATCTGACAACTACCTTCATTAAGACTTTTAGCTCCAAAGCTCCTCCTCTATCATAATGCCCTGCAAGCTTACTACTCCCCAGATATCATTTGCTGCAAGCTTACTACTCCCCAGATATCATTTGCTGCTGCTAAGTGCCAAACGTCTCTCCAGTAGTTCTGGCTAAGTGTTTGTTTGATTTATGTCTTATTCTTAAGGTTTTTGCAGTATTCTCACTTCTGTTGGTGTTTTGTAGTAATTTTAGTAGGTTGTTAATGACAAGACAGTTTGTCTGTTTGGGAAAGTTTTGGTTAGTGTTTGTTTTTCCCACCTTTCTAACCCATTGGTGTTTTTGCATGACTGCTTGTATTTGTAAGATTTCCCTTTTCTGATAAGTAATCATAAAACTGGGAGACAAAGTTATTGGCAGTGTGTATTTTGCTACTTCATGTGTGTGCTGTTAAATGATTGGGGTGTGGGCATAAGCTTCCCAACAACCCTCAGGGCTCTCACGACAGGTGTGTGATTTGTTGGGTGTCGCCTGTATTGTTGAATTGTCAGGGCTGTTTTGTCCTTTGGTTCAGTATCCCTTGCTGACAGGAGTGCCAAGCTGGTTATTGAAGTTGCCTGCCTCTCCTGGCTCTTCATTGTCTTCTCCATCATCCTCTAGTAAGAAACTTGAAAAGTAGGAGAAAAGTGGTAAATTTTCAGAGAAACTGAAGGGGTCTTGGAGAGAGAAGGCTTAAGAGAGATGGAGAAAAGGAAGAAACAAGGTTCTACCCCTTTTCTTCCCATGGATCTACTCTGGTGGCTTCTCCTTCCTCTAAGTCAGTGTCTCTTTGCTATTCTGTCATCTTCATATTCAATGGCTTCAGTGGACTGAGGTATCCAGAGCCCATGGCTTTTGACAGCTACTGTTTCAGGCAGAACCTGTTCATCCTTTAACTTTTTAACCCTATTACCCTTTGGAGTCTCCCCTAAGGCAATTTCCTCTTTGGGTCTGTGAATCTCCGTTTAGGACCTAAGAGTTTGCATTCTTTGTGTCCAGACCTGAGGACCCTCGATCTAAGTCTGCAAGGTCTTCGAGGCGTAGTAAACATGTTGATTTGGACCAGCTTTTGAGATCCTTCCTCAAGACGCAGAGGAGGTTGGGGATCATCCCCTTCCCCTCTGCTCTGAGGGAAGAGGGGAATTGATCATTCATTGCGGTCTGTGCAAAGTTTTGTTCACTTGGTTCCATCAGCTTTTTTACTCCTTGGGGAGTTTGAGATTCTTTTCTCCCCTTGAATGCTTCAGTGCTTGATACTTCAGCTCTAGTCTCATCGGACCCAACCCAGTAGGCAATTATGGGAGCTTCTGTAAGATTGGACAATCAGAAGGGTTCTCTCCACCCATCTTGCTTTGGTGTCATTGTTAACGAGAAGCTACTGTCTCGATTTTAAACAGAGTATGTGACACCAGTTCTGGATCTGTCCTGATCCCCATGCCCATCTGGTATGTTTGCTTCCCAAGGCTCCTTCTCCAACTGGCTTTGACAAGCCCCTGCACAGGGACTCCACTTCTGTGTTCCCCTGTATCTGAGCCAGAGACTCAGTCTGTGTAAGAGAAAGCACCTGGAATCCCATCAGGAGACGTTCACCAAAGATATCAAGTTGAAGACCCCTCCCTTTCATCAAAGTCCCAGTGCCAAGGACAGCTCTTTTGGTGACCTAGACGTATTGCGTCACTGTGGGGAATGGACCACTGAAGCACACACCCCTTCCATGCAGGACAACCCACAATGTCTGGACATACCACACCATGAAGGGCAGTAGCAGCCAGACTCTCAAAGCTGTTGTCAAAATGAGTCATCCAGGGGAGTCTAACCAGACTAAAAAAGATCTGGGGTCTGTTCAAGATTTAGTGCCAAAGAACAAGGACCTCTGACCCATTGTGGGCTTAAGCAAACTGAACCTGAGTGTCAAACTGGCCAAATTCCTGATGGTCACCATGCAGTCCATACTCTTTCTCAGCAAGGACAACTGGATCTGCTCTGTGGCGCTTGGATTCTTCCCTACCATATCAAGGTAGCAAGGCAGTCCAGGAGTTACTAAGCTTCTGGCTGGGAGATGGTTCTTTTCTATTTGGTGCCTTACCCTTTAGTCTCACCACAGCTCCCTGGGTGTACACCAAATGCTTGGTGGCAGTAGCAGCCTGGCTCGGGCTGTATGTTTTTCAGATCTCTTTATATCTGCACAACTGGCTCCTCACAGTTGCTTTAAAACCATCATTTGAGGGACTTCTTGCTTAATTGGTATCTATCCTTGGAGAGCAAAGTCAACTTCAACTAATCAAACTTGGACCCTGTTCAGATTTAATCTAATGCCATCTAGTACCACCAATTAGACTGCCATCAAATTGGGTTATAACCCTTTAAGTTCCCTTTATCTCCTACATCTTGTAGGCCTTATGGCTACAGCCATATCCTTAATAACCTTGGCCAGATTCATCATGGATACTACACTGAACTTTGTCCATCCAGCAGTCCTTGGAGTTGCACTTTAGGTCACCAAGTTTCTACAGAAAGCTATCCATTGCAAAGTGACTGATTCTCATTGCTCCCTTCTGGCCATAACAAGTATGATTACCCTTTCTGTGGCCTCACCTTGGGTAGTGGACTTGATTTTGTATCTGATCTTTCACCTGTCTGGTCAGAACCAGAAATTCCTCAAATTGACAGCCTGGTTTCTCCACTTCCAGTAATTCCAACCTTTCCAAGAGAGTTACTCACATCCTTTCGTCTTTTTTCAGAAACCTTCCACTAGAAAAAATGTACTCCAGCAAGTAAGAGTTTTCTTTATGTGGGGGTATTTGAAAGGCCTGGACCCTTTTTCATCTCCCCTAGATGTCCGAGATTTTTTAGCTAGCCTTTTTTTTATTCTGGTTCTAGTTGCTCCTCCATCAAGGGTCAGTTCACAACCATGCCCAACTTTCATATTGGTCAAGGACAAATCCTTTTGGCATCTGTCTGATTAACCAAAGCCTTTCTGAAGGGTTTACAGAGACCTCTGATTAAGGGTCCAGCTGTCCCAACCTCTGCCCAGACCTTCCCATGGTTTTACAAGCTTTGACCTTTTTTTGCTGCTTTTGAGCCTTCCAGTACAGTTTATTTTAAAGATGCTTTCTTGGAAAATTATCTTGGTGTCTTTCAGCTAGGCATTATCCTGTGTTCCTAATTAGTAGGACCAAGTTTCCTTGTACCCTAACTTGTCCTGTCCTTTCTTCCTAAAGTAGCATCAGAGTATAACTTGAGTCACACTCTTCAGCTGCCTGCCTTTCCCAATTTCAATAACAAAGGGAATTGTGTGCTCCATTGTCTAGGTGTACATAGTCAACTCAGATTCTACTTGGACATAACTCTGTTATCTGTGTCCTTTTCTAAGTCTAAATTGGGAAAATGGGTCTCCAAGCTGACATGATGGCTGTCTGATTGCATCTCCTTTGTTTACTGTAACAAAGGTCCAACTCTTTTTTTTTTTTTTTTTTCTGCAAGCTAAGGCACATTGCACTAGGATAGTTGCCACTTCTACAGCCTTTTTTGGCTGTGCCTTTTTGGATGAAATCTGGACAGCAGCAATGCAGTCAAGAACTTTGCTCATTATAAACTAGACATTTTAGTCCAAAGCTAGATCTGCTGTTAGGTCTACTGTGGTGTGGAACATTCTCTCATAGAACTACCCTTTTTGAATGGCTGGGAATCTGTCCCACAGGTTGAGATGGTCTTTAAGACATCAGATACAAAAGTTATGTACTTTGCCATATTGCTAGTTCCGTATTGCCATCATAAAAATCTCTCAACCATCCTATTTGTTTCCATGTCCCAATTGTCGTCGTAGTATACATCTCTTGGGAGGCGTTGTGTACTATCCCGAGGGCTTGCTGGGATATTGTAGTCTGTCATTGAAGGCCTGTTTGCCCTTTTGTATTGTGGGTTTGTGTGCATAAGGGGCAAATTCAATCTGAAGAGTAAGTAGGCTTTTGCAGGGCGTTATGGGAGAGAAGGCAGAGGTTTGAGCTGAAAGTCTTGCTGTAGCCAGTGTTTGATCAGATGAACCCAGAGTTTGACATGGAAGAAGAGAGCACTGAGCATTATCGTAAGTCCATAGCTTTGGTGTTTATACCACCAGCACCCATGCATCCTTGTGGAAGGGCTGCTGCTAGAGCTCTGGGGGATGGAAAGGTTCTGATAGTCAAGCTGACCATGACCAATCTGGCTACCTGCATATATGATATCCCAAAAGTGAGGATTATGGGAATGAATCTACTTAACCATCTACGTTTATAGTAAGTTTCTAGCACCGCTGGACTTTCTACGGATTTCCTTTCAACTTTCCCTTTATGCTGATTTTTGCGGTATTTACGGTGCAGTTGAAGTAGGAGAGCCACTTTTCAAACTTCTGCCAGTGAACAGTTGTTAAAAGTGGAGTCCCCCTGCATTGAAGTATTCAAAATTGTAAGGTGACAGTCCTCTGGTTTTGGTACAGCTCTTACTCATTAGGCCCTTTTACCATGTGTGCTGGTGTCCATTGGTGGTCGGCTTGCATTCATTTTCTTGGGGGAACTCTTACACAAGTAAGGTTTGAACATCAGGCCAGACTTTCAGAACTGAGCACCCATCCCCTTTAACTGGGCTGATATCATCTTTGAGTGATGTGCCACTTTTATATTTTATATTTAGGGACATCTTCAACCATCCTGCATTCTTGTCACATTCATTGCATGCATAGTGGACCATTCTGGGAGAGCATTCAGTTGTCATTGGGGCAAGCCACAACTTTAGCAAGTTTTGTAAGTACCACGTTGAACTCGTATGTTTGCATTTTGTAATGCTTGCTAAATTCTTTAGAACAAAAGCTGTAAACATTTGAGTGGCGTCTTCCCCACACAGAGGTGTTGGGCATGCAGTCAACTCTCGAGAGGCAGATGCACTTGTAAAAAGCAAATATTGCTTAAAGGCTGAGTCTGTCAATGTATACTAAGGGTTGGAGCATGATAAGTAAGGGAAGGATGGTTTACCCTTTTCCATTGTTGAGGAAAGTGTCTGAATGTTTACAAAGTTTGAATGCAGGGACAGTCCTCCCTCAGGTTCCCAAGACTCTATTAGCTGCTCCCAAACTAGAGACCATCTCAGAGTCTTGGACTTCTGCAAAGCCTAAGCTACCTCTTGGTGGGTTTCCAGACACTAGCTTGACCACACAACAGAATAGGCTGAGCTAGCACAGGAATTTTTTGGAAAGTTTCTTCAGTGTGTCCAGCTTTATCAGGTAAGCCCTCTACATCTGGAGTTAGGCTTTCCAGAGGAAAAGGGGTGACTTCATTAGTGAGACATACTAACTTCAGACTCTGAGTATTATGGGTAGTGTCTAGACTCAAGATTTCAGATGTTCATCGTGTCTCACTGTTGCAGTCATTACTATTGGGTTATCCTGCTGGCAGGCTACCCACAGTCAGTCTGAATTCCAAAGTCTGGGTCCGGCGTCTGCTGCTGTCACCTCCTCCCTGATGTCAGTGCGCCAGGGGTATAGTAGATGCAGCCGACGCCATTTTCTTCAGTCTTTCTTGCCATGCGGTGCCCGAAGCAAAAGCAGTTCGCAAGTGCCGGATCGGCCGACTCCTGAGATTTTCAAGTTCGAATTTCAGATCCGAAGTCTTCATTAAAAGCCAAGTACCCCATTGTGGAAACTTTTTTCTTGCTCCAGACCGATGTCAGAAAAAGTTAACAATTGTATTTCTTCTGGGAAGCAAATACCTCTTAAGGATTTTCATTCTTACTATATTCCTTGCCTAGGCCCTGACCACGATGTTGCTAGTTGTCGGTTTTGTGCTAGATTTAACCAACGCACTATTAAGCGTCTGTACGATTTTGCTTTTCATTACTTTGGAAGAAGATTTAATTATATAATGCCGTCAGAACAGCCGACTACCGGAGTTTACAAAAAACTCAAAAAGAGAAGGACAGGCATCCGAGGTCCAAAACCGACGAGGCTTCTTCTAGGCCATTCGCCGGTTCTCAGTGAGGTGCTTTCGCAGCCCCCGACAGCCGCTACTTTAGAGCTGCAGGCTGATACCGACTCCCACATGGAGTCAACCAGGCCTACAGAAACTCAAGGTATTGGACTTTCGGAAACCATTCCCTCAGATGGGTTCAGAGCCGCTGAGCAGGCATCGGCTTCTGAGGGCATTTTCAGACCTACACAATTATATGTTAAAACTACTTCAGCTTCAAAGGCAAAGACTAAAACAGCTTTAAAGACAAAAGAAACCAGTACAACAGCCCCATGGACAGGCCTCCATGCCTAAAAAACAGATGCTGAAAATGGCCGAAGACCTGATTACTTTGATCAGGGGTTCTCATCCCCCTCCTGACAAGAGGTAGAATATGAATCTTCAGATCAGGTTTCCATTTCATCTGATTCCTCTTCTGATCAGGAATACTCTCTTCCTCCTCATGAGGATTCTGATGCTGAAGAATCTATCTCCTCAGCTTTTCCTCCTGAGGATTATTCTTTTGGGGAAACAAACACTGCATACCATGAGGGAGCATTTCCACTGGGAGAGCCAAGATTATTCAGAATCTAAGAAAAGGCTCAGATTTTCTTTTACTGCCTCAGCACAGGCCCCTGGCTATTCCACCTGTGCTAGACATTGTAGATGTTTTTTCAGAGTCCAGTCTGACTCCTGACTCCTTACCCTCCAGCTCCTGTTAAGCCAGACAGACACTACAGGGTTCCAGACTCCCACAAGTTTCTTTTTAAAAACCCTGCTGCCGACCCAGAAACTCTCTCAGGGTCCCAAGGGGGTCAAGGCTTCCACTGCAAAAAAACCCTACCCCCTCTGACAGAGATTCCAGGGCACTGGACAGATGGGGAAAAAAGATTTACACTTCTGCTACCTTGGCTATAAGGGCTTTAAATTGTCAGTTTCATATGCTTAAATATCAGCAATACATTGTCACTGGTTAAACAGCAAATGTTGTCAAATTCTGATTATGCAGAAAATAGAGATGCAGGATTTATTGCATGCAGCTGAACAAGTTGGGAAGCATACTTTACAGTGTGGTTTTGATTCTTTGGAGGCCTCCTGTAGAGCCGCTGTTACGGGTTCTGTTATTAGGAGGCATGCTTGGTTAAAGGAACAGAATCTGCCTGATCATGTTAAAGCAAAATTATTAGATGCTCCATTACAGCATGATACCTTGTTTGGTGTTAAAGCAGAAGAGGTAGTGAAGAAAATGGAGGACAAAGCCAAATCTAGGCAAACAGTCAAGGATTTCTTACAGGTACAGCCTCCAAGATTTAGCAGACACTGGCCTACAAAGAATTAGTCCTTTCCAGTGTCAGACAGGCCACAAAGAGGCAGATACAGACGCCCTAGAGGCAGATCCCAGCCCCAAGGCTCATACAGGTCTAAACAGTGGGGCGCTTCTACCTCCAAAAGTGGAGAAAACTAATCACAGCCATACAGAAAGCAGTCCCAATGACTTCCCCCTGCCAGCGCCAAGCACTTATCTTCTGGCAGCTCCTTTAGGGGGGAAAACTAGCACTTTTTTCTCAAAACTGGCTCCTAATCACCCAGGACAAATGGGACTTGAACGTAGTGTCACAAGGTTACAGGTTCCACTTTCACACCCTGCCAAGGGCAAACGGTATGCCAGACCTGCCAAAAATAAATGGGCAGAGGCACAAAAACAAGTTTCATCCCTCATGGACATGAGGGCCATTCAACAAGCACCACAGCAAGAGCAGGGACAAGGATTTTATTAAAGACTTTTCTTGGTGCCCAGGAAGGACAAAGCCTGGAGGCCAATACTGGACCTGTCTATACTAAACACATACCTGGATATTCAAAATGTTGACTCTACAGCAGCTTCTGGCCATGCTGGGCAAGAAGGCTTGGCTTGTAACTTTAGACCTGAAAGAGGCATACCTGCATGTCCCAATCAGATAATCATGCAGAAGATACCTCAGATTCATAGCTGGCTCAATGCACTACCAATTCTCTGCACTGCCCTTTAGCTTACCTGCTGCGCCCAGGGTCTTCACAAAATGCCTGGCACCAGTAATTGCATTTTGCAGACAAAGAGGAATACAAATATATCCTTACTTGGACGACTGCCTTATTCAAGCATAGAACAAGGACATACTACTATAGCATCTGGCGTTTGTAAAAAGATTATTAACATGCCTAGGGTACACAGTAAATGAAAATAAATCAAAACCGTGCCCTCTCGAGAGATAATATTCCTGGGTGCAAGCTTAAATACAACTGCCCAGATGGCTTATCTCACGCCAGACAAACAAAGGCAACTGACTACTTATTTCAAAAAATTGGCAACAAACACCCAGTTAACTGCAAGAAAAATTCTGCAGGCTTTGGGCTTCATGGCATCCTGCTTTCTGCTAATTCCATATGCAAGACTGCATTTGAGGAAACTACAATGGTATCTGAAAAGTGTTTGGACTCAATATTGCCACAGCCTGGAAACAATTGCACTCATTCCCTGCCTGCAACCTGGAAACAATTACACTCATTCCCTGCCTGCAACAGGAGTTTTGATGGTGGGCAAAGGCCTGTCACCACAAGGGGCAGCCATTCACCATACCCCCAGCCAGGCAGACCTTGACAACAGATGCATCGGATTATGCTTGGGGGGCCCACATGGCAGGAAGATGTATTCAGGGCTCATGGTCCGCAATCCAAATGCATCTACATATCGGTCAAAAAGAGATGCTAGCTGTTCAAAATGCCCTGACAGCCTTCAAAGACCTACTTCATCCAGGACAACTACTGATAAAGACGGACCATACTAGTCATGTGGTACATAAATAAGCAGGAAGGCACACATTCCTACCCCCTTTGCAGACTAGCCATGACTTTGTGGGACACAGCATTGACTTACCAAGTACATCTGCAAGCACAATTCCTGCCAGGAAAAATAAATACTCTGGCAGACGAACTAAGCAGAAACCCCATAGATCCCCACGAGTGGAAATTGGATCCACAAATCTTCAACATGATAACAAGGAATTGGGGATGCCCGGACATGGACCTATTTGCCTCCCCTCACAACTGCCAACTACAGAGATTCTGCACAAGGACTTATCACAGGCAAGCATGGAAGGTGGATGCTCTGTCTTTCAGCTGGAAAAACTTAACAGTATATGCCTTTCCCCCACTGCCTCTCCTCCCCAAGGTACTCCTAAAGGTCAGACGAGAAGCCAAAAATGATACTGATCGCCCCAGACTGGCCCCGCCAGCACTGGTACCCAATCCTAAGGAACTTGGTTCAATGCCCAGCATGGACATTACCCCAAATTCCTCACTTACTGACCCAACAAAAATCAGATCCTACACAGCCAACTCGGGACCTTAAATCTGGCAGCATGGCAGATAATGTAGCTTTTCAAAACTCACCTCTCTAAAGCGGTGATGGATGTTATCTTGGAGGCCAGGTGGCCCAGTACCAGAAAATCTTATGCAGAAAAATGGAAGAGATTCTGTGCTTGGAACCAGGCACAAGGAATTGACATGATTGTTCCAAATATCCCGCAGATTTTGCAATATTTAACTGAGATGCTGGACAAAGGCCTTTCCTTTTCATCAGTTAAGATTCATGCCTCTGCCATTTCAGCTCATTACAATACAGAGCCACCTATTTTTTCTCATCCTTTATTAAGGCAGCACCTCAGAGGAGCCAAAAACTTACGGCCTCCAAGGAGATCACTAATACCTGCATGGGACCTCAATTTATGTCTTGGAAAAACTCACTCTGCCTCCTTTTGAGCCAGCCGCTACAGCTGATATAAAATTTTTATCATGGAAAACAGCTCTGCTCCTAGCAATAACCTCTGCAAGATGAGTTACAGGCACTCATGGCTGTGGAACCTTTTATCATTTTCCATCCAGATAGGGTTTCTCTAAGGACAAACCCCACATTTATGCCTAAGGTAGTGTCCAGTGTGGCCCTCAACCAAACAATCCATTTGCCTACTTTTTATCCAAACCCACAGAATAAGGGTGAGAAACTTCTGCATTCTTTGGACATACACAGGCAACTGCACCTCTACTTAGGCAGAACCAAAGCTTTCAGAAAGACTGAGCAATTACTGGTAGCATATGCTGCAGGATCACAAGGTAAGGCCATCTCAAAGCAGACAGTTTCAAAGTGGATAGGTCACTGCATTCGTTTATGCTATTCTCAACATGGCAAATCAGTGCCTAAGGGCATTAGGCCACATTCAACCAGAGCAGCAGCCTTCCTCAGAGGAGTGCCAACCAAAGACATTTTAGAGGCTGCAACCAGGAGTTTAGTGCACACTTTTACAAAGCGCTACCACTTACCACTCTACTCCAAATCCAGGGCAGGCTTTGCCATTGCAGTCCTGCAGGGCCTTATAGCCGCTCCTAATTCTATTTAGTTCCAGCCTCCCAACCTTAGCTTTGGGTTTCAACCCAATTGTAATGACTGCAACAGTGAAGACACTATGAACATAGTACAGTTGTGTACCTACTATAAATGTAGATGCTCGAGTGTATTCACTGTTGCAGCCCAGGTTACCCACCCACCATCCCCCTTATCTTTGCTGGACCGTATCTGTACTTCTCTATTCTTTACAAACCTATGTGGTGTATTTGCTTGTAGATGAAGGAAACTTGTTACTTGGGTGCATGCATGCTTTATATACCTATTTTAAGCCTACCCTTTTGGGGGCACCTGACATCTGGGGCAAGAAAAACTGAAGAAAATGGCGTCTGCTGCATCTTTTATACCCCTGGCGTACTGACGTCAGGGAGGAGGTGACAGCAGTCGACGCCGGACCTAGACTTTGGAATTCAGGCGGACTGCGGGCTGCCTGCCAGCAGGATAACCCAATTGTAATGACTGCAACAGTGAATACACTCAAAACATCTACATTTATGGTAGGTACATAACTGTACTTTCTCCTTTGTCTTGTGACACAGATGGTAGGGACACTTTGGCCTCTAACTTTCCACCATAGGACCTAACCTTCTGAGAGGGTATTTCCACTGGCAAGAACATGAAGCCTCAGCCACACAGAAAAGGGCCATGGAACATTACTTTGGCCCTCCAAAGTCAGTAGCTGTTTAGTCCAGGAGGTCAACTTGCATGTATTTGAAACAGCTAGCCTAGAACCAGGCCCTCTAAGAGACCTGGTTGGTTTTACTGAGTTCAGGCTTCTCCTATTCCATTGTAAAAAGTGTTGCAGAGATCCACATGCAGAGTCCCTGGAATGTACCAAAGGAGCTAGACTGGCTTCAAGGAACAGTAAACTTCCAGTTGAGGAGAGTTGACTGATGAATAGGTATGCAAAAAAAATATGCTTTAGCAACTATGGCCTTCAGGATTCTTAGTTGCCAAACATACATTCTTAAATTTCAATATATCCTCTAGCAGCAGTTGGGAATTTGTGGAGGAGTGCAGGAGAAAAGTAGGAATGAGTCCTTGCTCCAGCAAGTTAAGACTACCTTGCATTTGGAAAAACATGCTGTAAAATGTGGGTATGGTGCTGTCAATGCAGCATCTGAGGCTATCGCTAGAAGGTCAGTCATTAAGACATTTTTGGCAGAGGAGACAGTTTTCCCTCTAAAAGGGAAGGTGCGGGTGCTCAGTGCTTCCATGAATAGCAGTCTTTGGACCACAGGCATTCACTGCAGTTAAAAAGAACTGGAAGGTAAGGGAATGTCCATGCAATCTATCAAACGTTCCATCCTCTGTTAAAGAATACAACAGGAATTACCCATCTAAAGAGGGGCCCTTGTACCAAAGCTTGAAACAAGCAATAGGAAAGCAACGAAAAAGGAAAAATGGTGTACCAAAACAGACATTTTGTAAAAAGACTTAAGGGAGCCCCATTCCTTCAAGGAAAGGCCATGCAATGCCTGTACAGACTAGGGTTCACCCTTTAACTGCAGAAGTGAAACTTTTCCCCAGCTAAACGACAGTATTCCTAGGTGCTTGAGAGACTGACAACTGCATGGCATTCCTACCATGAAGAAAGTTGAATTTTGGACTGACCCCCCCCCCCCCCCAGAATGTAGAAGTCAGGGTCTATGGACAAACAGACATGTTCTCAATACTCCTCTACCTTCAAGTCTGTCTCCCTGCCCAGTGAGCTCATCTGTTCTTCTGAGTGCTCAAATTGCACATTGTTTTTTCTTTGTTCAGCAGCGATGTGGGTTGAGCGTCAGGAGTGCTACCATCATCCTGGGGGGGGGGGGTGGTAGCCCTGTTTCCCCTCCTCTGCATGTCTAGTGTTTATGCTGTGACTGGTATAAAACTCCTTCCCGGGACCAAGAGACATGCCCAGTAAGCAATCTACCTCCCCAGCCTGTTTTTCTCTGAGCTCTAGCATTCACCCATGCTCCACTAGAGAGATATTTGCATGTCCCTCCCTCTCAGGATTGGAAAACCCCATCCAGTCTGCTCAGTCAGGTCCCTGTTCAAACTTGGGTCGTCTAGCTCAGTCAGGGCTTTACCCTTCTGTGCCACAAGAATAGTGGAAATTCTGTTTTTTAAGCCACTAGGTTTCTGCTGTTATGGTCCCATTAACCAAACCGTACATGAAGTTGCAGGCCTCCTGAGATGGTGATTCATATTGCCAATTTTATTTATCTAGGGTGGAACACTGATCATAGTGGATACCACTTCAGGTTCAGTGTGGAACAGTAAATAAGCATTGTTCACTGTCTGCTTTTATTTATAGTGTACACTTTTTAGTGTAACACAGGCAAGTGTATGACTTAAATGCTTTTTTAGACCACCTTAGTCATTGACCATACAGTTGGACTGGTGGTTCAGTCAGATTCACAGAAAATAGGGTACACCTTTCAAGCGGACCATCCCAACTGGATCCTTACCACTTACCACAGATGCCTCAGATCATGCCTTTATTTCCAATTTAAGCTAATTCTCCTTCTGTTCTAATCTTCTGTTTTGGTAGAGTATTGCTTTGATATCCCTTGAATAGTTGGATCTATTCCATGGAGTCTTTCTGCATCTCTTGTTAAGAACTCTTGTGTAGGTTTCTTTAACTTAAACTTTCAGGTTCTGCTGTGGTGGCATTGATGGATAGGTTTCTTGAGTCTGAAATTTCTTCTGCCAGAAGCACACTTGCATTAGAAACTTTTTGGCCTACTTAACTTTGTATAGTCATGATTTTTGTAAAAAGATATTCTCTGAATATCAGTTGCTTGTGATTACTTGTGTTCTAACCAAGCAAGTAGTGCTGACGACATAAGATTTTTAATAGGTAGCTCAGGCCAGCCGACGGATAGTCTGCTTTCTCTATCTTTTGTTAGAAGAAATGAAGCTAAGAAGGTCCATTTTCACTGGCTTCATGTCACAACTTCAAGACAATGAATGGTAAACTCAAAGTACTTAAAATTCCAATTCTGCCTTTAAAACAGTGAAATTACAAAATTGCTGTTCAGGAGTTTAGGATTTGGTATATAGTCCTACACTTCCTACTGAGCCTCTAGGGTCACAGATGCCGTCCTTGATATTACAGCAGGAATCCATTCAGAGTTATGATGCTCCTTTGTGTGTTTTGTATGTGCTAAGTACTACTTAAATTGTTACCTGTTCCTGAAGAATTTTTCTGTCTTAGATGTTCCTCATCCATTTCTAAGGTTAGTGCTTCCTTATAAGAGATCCATTCAGCTGCAGTTTAGTTGCATTTATCTTACAAGGCTTTGTCAGTAGATCAATGCATCTCTAAGTCTTCTTTTGGGGCCATTGTTATGAGGTGTAAAGTTTCCATAGGGCAGCCACCCAGCTGAGTAAGCTGGAGACTCTCTTCTTGTCAAGAGTTCTGCTCTAAAACGCACAAAACACACAAGAATTTGTGTTGCAGCATAGTTTGCAGCATGCCAGCAAACAGATTTTGCAGTCCGTCATGAATGAATAGTGTTAAAGTTTTGTACCATCTGCACATATGCTTCTTGATAAATTGATCATATGGCAAGTAACTGAAAATACTGCTGCTGAACATATTGAGTCAAAGAAACGCATTCTAGGCACATAGAGCCAAAGTGGAGAAGACCATATAACTTAAGATTGGTTTCGATAACTGAGAACAATCTAGAACAGGGGTAAATTCCAAATGTACTGTAAAATGGAGCAACCTGATACTTTCCCTGATGTAACTCGTTATGTAAGTGCATTTCTTGAGCACTGAGTTTCAGATGTTTTCTGGGCACAGGGAATACATTCATTTCTTTTGTACTGTAGAGACTGAAGCCCCCTCATGTTATGAGAGGGGAGTCTGTACTCTTGACTTTGTAAGGAAGGTTCCCACAGCAAGTTCAGACACCAGTTTAGTTTTGTACTGCGTGAAACCTGATTGAGCACAAGTTTGTTTAAAGTGTTACATGTAAAAGTGTGTGCATATGTACAGAATGTTGGAGGTTGCATGTCTCAAAATATTTTGTAGCAAAATGTGCACATCTCCCAGGGCACATGTATGTATGGCTGTACAACTCACAAGCATACAGCAATCAAAATGTTTTCCTCTCTGTACCCCCACATTCCCATTACTTTATTCTCATTCCAGGGTTAATGGGCTTCAGAAAAAAGCAGTACCTGTTTAAGTCTTGCTGTTTCTGTGAGGCTGTATGCAACACCAGAGACTTCTAGCATTAACAAATGGCTTCTGTTTAGCGCAAGCAGCAGTATATGGACAATTGGGATACAAGCAGTCTCATATAAAGCAATTGACTGTAAGCTCTCTGGTAAGTTTGTCTGAGATGCTTACCTCTCAACTCACAAGACCTTAAGGTTTCACTTTTTTTTTTTTTTTTTTTTGTTCCAAAAATACATGTCTTTAAGTGAGTCAGAGTAGTAATTAAAAATTGTCCCCGATTTCTAGGCCTTTGACACCCCCCTTGTTTTGTTTTGACCAGAATTATTAAATTTGGGAGTATTAAAGATTGTAGTCTTGGTGCTGAGGTATTAAAAGATTGTTGGTCTTGATCCAGAAGTGGTACACATTATACTGTAACCCTATTTCACCATGTATACATTCACTTGGCAACAAAAGTAGTAGGCATCTGAAGGATCAGCAGCATAACATTAATGATAATGTGACTAGCATAGCAGGGGTTCAAGACTGATCTTTGGTACACAGTAAATGGGTACATAAAAAGATGGGAATTCCCTTTATCATAACTCTGCAAGCTCACTCTCAGTTGGGTAGCTGTAGAATTATCAGCCTTATTGTAATATAGATCTTCATATTCGGTAATAAGGGAGTGAACCACAAAAATCTGAGGCCTTTGGTGGATCCACAAGTTTGTCTTTGACTAAATCAGCCGTGCTTTCACTTAAGAGGTACTTGCAAGCAAAGTCTCTGGTAGCTGTTTTAAAATCCTCTAACTTGGAGAGAATGTACAGGTCAGATTTCCAAATTTTTGAAAGTGTGCATAACTTGGAGACTGGCAGAACTGGAGAACAATTTCAACGTTTTTGAAATTGATCATTGAATAGTTAAATCATAAATATGTATGCCAAAATAGATGTATTACCTTCAGCTGCTGGAGTTTAGGAAGTACTGCATCAGATTCCCAGAGTTCCTTAAAAAGGGCAAATGGTCAAAACATTTGCTATATATACAATACAGTAGGCGCTTTTACTTTCTTGTCTGCACCAAGGGCAAATTATTGGATTCTGAAGTATTTTAGATTTTCTGTGCGTGGTATTTTTGAGCCCTTTCCTCTTTTCATACTGGTTTCAAATATGAATGAATTATGTTTAAGCCAGGTGGATTGCTGGTACTGCAGGTGACTGTCTTTTAAACAGTTTTTTTTCTTGCAGAGTTAGCAGGTTTGATTATTTAATAACTGCCACAACTAATGATATGCTGATCTGAGTAAAACCTTTGTACTTTGCTTATAGTAGAAAATTGCTGTCAGTTACATAAATTCACATTTCCAGAAAAAGTGGTACAGCTGTCACTAGTGGTTAATCCCAGTAGAATGAACAACAAACAGGCAAAACTCCACAACGTCCGGCACTTTAATAAAAAAAAATTGGAGTTTTGCCTTTTTTTGTTTAAGGTGACTTATTTTGTACTTCTCCATTTTGCCACTCTGTTTACCTTATTTGTAGACCAATCTCATTAGAACACAGAAGCTTCTTTCACATTGAAGACCACTAAGAGGCTGACTGCATTAATAGAGGAATCGACATAGGTGTGCATTAATAGAGGAATAGACATTGGTGAGAAAATCAGATCAGCAGTAAGAGAAATGGTTTTAAAAAAATCCCTTATGTTGACCAATACAGCGCTTTTGTTGAAGACTTAACATAAATAATTTTGTATAAATGATGGAAAAAGGATGTCTACATTGTTAGATTAGTTTCTGGAAGAATGGGGTAGTTTATGGAAGAAAAGTTTAATTGAAAGGGAGAAAGGTTGAATGCCAGAGGACGAACTATAAATGTTGATTTAGAATTTGTAAAGAATGCAACATCGGGTATTGTAAAATAAGGTTGGAAGACGCGGGGATTAATGCAAAAATAAATGGTGGTGTCCCATTTGAAGGAGTAATTGTGGTGGGTAAAGTATAGGGCTGATAAGGCAACAGAGAGAGTATGTGTGCAGGTAAGGAAGAGATGCGGGGTTACTTACACTTGGGACTGAAAAAGGAGGAACCAGTGAAAGGGGTCTGAAAGAGGCAGGTCAAAGCATGGTTGTATTATGGAGAGAATGATGAAGCAGAGGAAATTGGAAAGGATTCCATGATTTTTTAAGAATGGAGTGATGTGAAGAAAAATGCATTGTTGTGAGGTTAACCTTTTGAAAGTAACTGCAGTCATAGTGGTAGTTTAAAAATTGCTTAAGATTTTGTGTAGGAGTGGAAAATGGGATCTATACTAATATCATGTTTTCTTTCCTTTACAGGGACCCAGAAGGCCTGCGTGTATTCTACTACCTTGTTCAGGATCTTAAATGTTTAGTCTTTAGCCTCATCGGGTTGCACTTCAAGATCAAGCCAATTTAGAGTTTGTTTTGTTCTGTTGTCAAGTCTTGCCTGTGACGAGTTTTTGGAATCGATTGTGGGTGAATGCAAGGGCCAAAATTTGTGGCTCTGTTATCAAATGATTACTGAACAGGAACAACATTGTTTGATAAAAGGGCCCAGTGACTGTGCTGTTTTTGTTTTTTTTTTATTAAATCTGTTTGTAGTAATAAGTCAGATATTGTTTTATAATAAAATATTCATGAAATACAACTTATTTGTAGTGTAGTTCATTCACACCAGATACATATTGATGTCAACCGTATGCAAATGCTTAAGTTTGAGAAGTTTCACCACTCGGAGCTCAGCTCACTTGCAGTAATGGTGGGAGTCAGACAGTTTTAAAACCTATCCAGAGTTTGAGGACTCTTCATTTAACTGGTGTTTGGCATGTGTAGTACTACATCATATTACTTCAGTATACATTTTGATAGGGAATGTAGTTTTGGATGGGGGTATTAATGGATAAGAAAAATATTGTCAGTTTCTATTCTCCTGGTCCCTGCACAGTTGTCAGCATATGACTATGGTTTGTGGCTTAATGGTGATAGGTGATTTTGTTAGTCATGGCCTGGTACCAGTGATGTTTTCTTGTGTAATGCTTTTCAAATATTTCAAGGTCTTGCTTGCCTGTTATGAGATTTTGGTTAAATACACCACTGTCTCATTGTCCATGCTTTCTTAATGATTTTTGTGAAAATCGTAAAAAAAAATTTAACTTCATTTGTTTTAGTACTTTCTTGCATTGCCATCATGCCTTTCGGGGTCTTTATTAGGGTAGGCATTTTTTTTTCTTCACACGGTGCTGCTTGTCTCTGCATATACGATGGCATATTGGCTTGGCCAGATAACCCATTTTCTCCTTGATAGATGCTAACTGCTGTTCGTCTTTTCCTTCCATTTTTTGTTGTATACAATGTTGCCCCTTTAACTTCATGTAGGCTGTGAAATTTGTTACCTTTTTTGGACTGCAGTGCTTTAAGATCATAAGAATTCACCTTGTCTTTTTACGCGTTTGTATAGCTTTTAATTGTTGGAAGTGTAACTGACTTGTTAATTGATTTTTATTTATTGGCTAGGAACAAACTTTTATGCATATACAGTGGACATACATGTACACACCCCTTTTAAAATGCCAGGTTTTTGTGATATAAAAAAAAGAGACCATAAATCATTTCAAAACCTTTCCCACCTTTAATGTGACCTGTAACCTGTACAGTTCAGTTGAAAAACAAACACCTGTTGTGGGAAAAAATATAAAAAAAATAAAAAATGTACAATAAGCTTGTTGCTAAGACATGGTTTTCAGATGTTGACATGTTCTGTGCTGGTCCTGACCCAAAATAGTTCCAACCTGTCCTGCAGTTGGTTTAATTAGTGTTATAATAGTAAGAATAATCTGATTAAAAAAATAAAGGAAAAAACTGATGTGAAAAATCTGAGAATGGCAGATATCCTTCTATTCTATGTTGCAGTATTCTTAGTGTAGGATTCCCTGCCTCAGGCGAGCCGAACGTTGGCTGCTATACAAAAGCTTAAGCCTGATTGCTGTAGGTGTGTGGGATGTCAAACATAGGGCCATAAATCAGGGACCTTAAATGTGACGTCTGCATGTGCCAACCTCAGACCTTTTCAGCCACTGATGACGTCTCATTGTTTGTTTTGCTCCTATACTCAAATACTTCTAAAAAGCTAAGTACCCCATTGGGGAACTTTTTCACCTCTCCTGCTCGAGCTTGGTTAGCTGTAGTTATTATTAGCAGATGTCAGCTAAGAAGGGCAAATGCCGTTGCGGGTGTCAGATACCCCATAAAGATACGCATGACCGTTGCGTCTTTTGTCTAGGGAAGGAACACTACCATACAGCTTGTTCCATTTGCCAATCTTTTGTTTCAAAGACCCTTTGTAGCAGTCTGGTTAATTTATACTTAGAGAACCAAAGACTCAAAAAAAACTTGCGCCCAGGATGGATCCCGAATCGGCTGATTATCTTCGTGTTTCACTGTTGCAGTCATTACATTTGGGTTATCTGCTTGCAGATAGCCCTCAGCCGGCCTAATTATCAAAGTCTTGTATCCTGTGTCTGTTGCTGTCTCTCCTTCCATGAAGTCAGGTAGTCAGGGGTATAAAGCATGCAGCCGACATCATTACATCAGTCTTTCTTGCCGTGCGGTGCCCGAAGCAGATGTTCATCGTGTTTCACTGTTGCAGTCATGACTGTAAGGTTCTCCCCTGCCGGCAGGCAGTCCTCTGTCAGCCAGAATCCCAAAGTCTGGGTCCGGCATCGGCTGTTCAACCATGCTCCCTGACGTCAGAACGCCAGGAGTACAAAGCTGACAGCCGACGCCATGTTCTCCAGTCTTTCTTGCCGTGCAGTGATAGCAGTTCGCAAGTGCCGGTCGGCTGACTCCTGACTATCTTTTCTGAACAAACTTCAGTCCGAAGACTTTCTTCTCCTACTCAAAGCTAAGTACCCCGTTGGGGAAACTTTTTTCTTGCTCCAGTCCGATGTCAGAAAAAGTTAATAATTGTATTTCATGTGGGAAGCAAATACCTCATAAGGATTTTCATTCGTACTGTATTCCTTGCTTAGACGCTGACCACGACGTAGCTAGTTGTCGGTTTTGTGCTAGATTCAATCAACGTACAGTTAAACGAAGGTACGATTTTGCATTTCATTACTTCGGTAGGTGTTTTAATTACAAAATGTCGTCTGATACGGTTCCGGCTACCGGAGTTCACAAACGACGCAAGGACAAAGATAGGCCTCCAAGGTCCAAATCTGACGATACCGCACAAGCAGAGCCAGCTTCAGGTTCGGCTGTCATCAGTGAGGCGCATTTGCAGCTCCTGTCGTCTGCCATTTCGGAACCGTTGGTCGAAACGGACTCTGACGAGGAGCCAACTAGGCCTTTGAATATTTCAATTGCAGGACCTTCGGACAATGCTCCTCCGGATGGGTCCAGAGCAGCTGTGCAGGCACCGGCTTCCAAAGGGGTTTTCAGGCCTACTCTGCTTCTGATAAAGGCAAAGCCAAAGACAAAGGCAAAGACTCCTTCCAAATCAAAGACTGCAACACAGGCCTCTTCTGATCCGGCTCCCAAGTCACAGAAACAGTTACTTAAGATGGCGGAGGATTTACTTACTATGATTAGGGGTTCACATCCCCCTCCAGATAAAAGGCCAAGGCAGGAAGTTTATTATGACTCCTCTGATCAGGCTTCTGTTTCTTCAGTTGTTTCTTCTTCTGACCAGGAATATTCTTTCCCTCCTTATGAGGATTCTGATGCTGAGGAATCCGTTCCTTCAGCTTCTCCCCCTGAGGATTTCTCTTTTGGGGAAACTTTGCATGAAATGAGGGAACATTTCACTGGGAAGGACAGGAGTATTCGGAATCTAAGAAAAGAACAAGGGATTTTCTTCTTCTTCCCCAACATAGACCTCTGGCTATTCCTCCTATTTTGGATATTGTGGATGATGCTTTTTCGGAGGCTAACTTAACCCCTGACTCTTTTCCTCCTGCTCCTGTTAAGCCTGACAGATATTACAGGGTTCCTGATTCCCACCAGTTTTTATACAAGAACCCTACTGCTGACCCTGAAACCATTTCTCAGGGTCCTAAGGGAGTTAAGGCTGCTTCTGCTAAAAACCCCATTCCCACTGAGAAGGATTCCAGATCTTTAGAAAGATGGGGCAAAAAAGTGTACACTTCTGCTACTTTATCTATTAGGGCTTTAAACTGTCAGTTTCATATGCTGAAATACCAGCAATTTCTCCTGTCTGTTTTAAACAAAAGCTTACTTCCATTTCTGCCTGTGCAGATGATAATGAATTACATGACTTAATGCATGCCACTGAACAAGTTGGGAAGCATGGTTTACACTGTGGATTTGATGCCTTGGAGGCTTCTTGTAGGGCTGCTGCCTCTGGCGCAGTAATTAGAAGGCATGCATGGTTAAAGGAACAAAATTTGCCAGATCAAGTAAAAGCCAAGTTATTGGATGCTCCTGTTCAGCATAATGTTTTGTTTGAATCTAAAGCTGAAGAGGTGATTAAAAAGATGGAGGACAAGGCAAAATCCATGCAAACAGTTAAAGATTTCTTACAAGTACAGCCACCCAGATTTAGCAGGAATTGGCCTAGAAAAATTTGGTCCTTTCCCAATTCAGACAGGCCTCAGAGGGGTAGATACAGACGCTCCCGAGGAAGGCCTCAAACACAAGCCTCTTATAGACCAAGACAGTGGACTGCTTCCACTCCTAGGGGAGGAGAGGACAGGTCGCAAACTCATAGGAAACGGACTCAATGACTCCCTCTGTTGGGCTACAGGAACGTCTTGCCTGGAAGCCCCTCTCTGAGGAAAACTTTCTCTCTTTTTCACCGAAATTGGACTCCTATAACCCAAGACAAGTGGGTTCTGGATGTGGTTTCAAGAGGTTACATATTCCATTTTTATACCCTACCAAGGCCAAGCGGATGGCCAGATCTTCCAAAACATCAATGGACAGAGGCCTTAAACCAGGTGGAAGCTCTTTTGGCTATGAAAGCCATAGAACTAGTTCCACTTTCAGAGATGGGACAAGGTTTTTACTTGAGGCTCTTTCTAGTCCCCAGGAAGCAAAATTCATGGAGACCCATTCTGGATCTGTCAGTCTTGAACACTTTTCTAGAGATACCAAAATTCAAGATGCTTACTCTACAGCAGCTACTTCCAATGCTGACCAAAAATGCATGGATGGTAACTTTGGATTTAAAGGAAGCATATTTACACATTCCCATCAGGCAGGAACGCAGAAAATACCTCAGGTTCAAGGCCAGATCGAGGCACTTTAAATTGTCTGCGCTGCCTTTTGGATTGTCTACTGCGCCCAGGGTCTTCACCAAATGCCTGGCTCCAGTAGTAGCTTATTGCAGACTCAAGGGAATTCAAATTTACCCTTATCTGGACGACTGTCTTATTCAGGCAGACAGCAAGGAGGTCTTACTCCAGCATCTACAGTTTGTTCAGAATCTTCTCAAGTTCCTGGGATTCACTGTAAACATAAAGTCAAATTTGACACCCTCACAACAGATAATTTTTCTGGGCGCTTCTTTAAACACAACAACCCAGATCAGATGGCATTTCTGACATACGAAAAACAGTTTCAGCTGGCTTCAACTTTCAAAACCTTGGAAACTTTAACTCCGCTATCTGCAAGGAGATTCCTGCAGGCTTTGGGTTACATGGCCTCCTGCATCCTTCTCGTCCATATGCAAGACTACATATGAGGAAAATACAGTGGTACCTAAAAAGTGTATGGTCTCTGCATTGCCACAGTTTAGACATATACTGATCACCGTCCTGCCTTGTCTTCAAATGGAATTCCTTTGGTGGTCCAAGGCATGTACTGTAAACAAAGGAAAACCCTTCTGTCTGCCTCCTGCCACTCGGATACTAACCACGGACGCCTCAGATTATGCATGGGGAGCCCATTTTCAGGGCAACTGTCTGCAGCACCTTTGGACAAAGGATCAGAAGCACCTGCATATTAATTTAAAGGAAATGTTAGCCATTCAGAAAGCTCTATTGGCCTTCAGGAATCTTCTACAACCAGGACAACTACTGATACGGACAGACAACACCACAGTTATGTGGTACATAAACAAGCAAGGGGGATCTCATTCCTACCCCCTTTGCAGACTAGTCATGGATCTATGGAACATAGCTCTAGCTTGCAATCTGGACCTTCAAGCTCAGTTTCTACCAGGGAAGCAAAACTTCCTGGCAGACAGTCTGAGCAGAAACCTTTCAGATCCACACGAGTGGATGCTGGACACCGAAATATTCAGGATGATAACAGCAGTCTGGGGATGTCCTCACATAGACCTCTTTGCATCCCATCTCAGTCATCAACTACAGACATTTTGCACCAGGACTTTCCACGAACAAGCTTGGAAAGTGGATGCCCTGTCATTCAGTGGGAGAAACCTCTCGGGATATGCCTTTCCACCTCTTCCTCTTCTTCCACGGGTATTATTAAAGATCAAACAGGACAAGCCCAAGATGATGATCTTGCTGGCCCCAAATTGGCCTCGACAGTTGTGGTACCCTACTCTGAAAAAACCTACGTCTGGAGCCCCCTTGGGTTTTACCACAGACTCTGAACCTTCTATCCCAACATCAGGGTCAGTTTCTACACTCCCATGTCAGAACTCTCAGCCTGGTGGCCTGGTTAATCCAGGGTCTTTGATTCATTCTCTCCTACCCAAGCAGGTTCTGGATGTCATTTTAGAAGCCAGACCTCCTAGCACTAGAAAATCTTATGCAGGAAAATGGAAAAGATTTTGTTCCTGGATGCAGGCTCAGGATTCTGATTCTATTCTTCCTAACATTCCTTTGATTTTACTTTACCTGACAGATCTCTTACATAAGGGTCTCTCTTTCTCTTCCATTAAGATACATGCCTCTATTTCCGCTCATTATAATACAGACCCTCCAATCTTTTCCCACCAGCTCATGAGACAGTTTCTCAGAGGAGCTAAGAACTTAAGACCTCCTAGATCTCCTCCCATTCCTGCTTGGGATCTCCACTATGTTTTGGAAAAACTCACCTTACCTCCTTTTGAGCCTGATGCCTCTTCTGACATCATGTTTTTATCTTGGAAAACAGCCATCCTATTGGCTCTGATCTCTGCCAGGAGAGTTTCAGAGTTGCAAGCTCTTATGGCTGTGGAACCTTATATTATTTTTCATCAAGACAGGGTGCCTTTAAGGACTAATCCTACATTCATGCCTAAGGTGGTTTCCAAAGTGGCTTTAAATCAAACTATCCACTTGCCAACTTTTTTCCCCACTCCTCAAAATAAAGGGGAAAGGATCTTGCATTCCTTGGATGTACACAGACGACTACATTTTTACCTGGACAGAACCAAGGACATCAAAAAATCAGAGCAATTGTTTGTTTCTTATGCTTCAAGTTCCCAAGGTAAAGCCATTTCAAAACCGACCATTTCTAAATGGATTGCTCATGGAATCAGATTGTTATTCACACCATGGAAAGCAAATCCCAGGGGAGTATACGGACTCATTCCACCAGAGCTGCTGCCACTTCAGCTGCCTTCCTCAGGGGAGTTCCTACCAAAGACATTTTGGAAGCTGCAACTTGGAGTTCAGTGCATACTTTTTCAAAGCACTACAGTCTACCTCTCTACTCTTTAAGTCTAGGGCAGGCTTTGCTTCTGCAGTCTTGCAGGGCCTTTTAGCCGCCCCTTCTACTTTGACCACCTCCCTTTCATTATGCTTTGGGATTCTACCCTACAGTCATGACTGCAACAGTGAAACACGATGAACATAGTACAGTTGTGTACACTTACCATAAATGTAGATGTTAGAGTGTCTTCACTGTTGCAGTCTGGGTTTCCCTCCCTCCTGTCCCCTCTTATTTTTTACTTTTGTATGGTTCCTTTTTTCACCATTCTTCTGAGGTGTATTTGCAAAGGATATGGGACCTTTCTCATTTTGGGACTCCTGACATCTGGGGCAAGAAAAACTGGAGAACATGACGTCGGCTGTCAGCTTTGTATTCCTGGCATTCTGACGTCAGGGAGCATGGTTGAACAGCCGACGCCGGACCCAGACTTTGGGATTCTGGCCGACCGAGGACTGCCTGTCGGCAGGGGAGAACCCTACAGTCATGACTGCAACAGTGAAGACACTCTAACATCTACATTTATGGTAAGTGTACACAACTGTACTTTCGCAAGTACCAGTCGGCCGACTCCTGAAATTTTCGTTTTCGAGTTTCAGAACCGAAGTCTTCAAAAAAGCTAAGTATCTCGTTGGGTATCCTTTTTCTTGCTCTAAACCAATGTCAGTAAAAGTTGACAACTGTATTTCTTGTGGAAAGCAAATACCTCAAAGATTTTTCATTCGTACTGCATTCCTTGCTTAGGCCCAGACCACGACATCCCTCGCTGTAGGTTTTGTGCCTTATTCAATCCTCGTACTATTCGTTGTCTGTTCATTTTCACATCTATTTCGGTACTCTGTTCAATTATCCAGAAATAGCTTTGGTAAGCCATCCGACTACAGACATTCTGAAAAAATGTAGAGAGAGACAGACCGCATAGGTCCAAAGCTGCCGATGACGCTTCCGTTAAGATAGTTGCCAGTTCGCCAGTACTTAGTGAGGTACTTTTGCAGCCCCTGATATCTGCTACTTCAGATTCGCAGGCCTCTTCTGAGACCTATTTGGAGTCCAGTATGCTGCGAGATGGAACCTGAGGATGTCTCTAGCTTGGATGGGTCCTGAGCCACTGTGCAGGCACAGGCTTCAGAGGGAGTATTCAAGTCTACTGACTTGCATATCAACGATCCACGCTTAGAAAACAGACGTCCAAACCGCATGGTCAGGGCCATAACAAATAAGAATGGCTGAAGACCTTATTAATCTAATTAGAGGAAGCCACCCTTCCCTTCTCCCTCTAAGAGACCTAGAACTGATTTTTCTTCTGATAAGGATTCTGAAATTTCTGTTTCTTCTGATGACCAGGATTTGCCCTTAACTACCTATGAGGATTCTGATGCAGAGGACTCCAATTCACTCTGCTTCCCCTCCAGAAGATTTCTCTTTTGGTGAAATTCTCTTAGGGAGCATTTCCGCTGGGAAAGCCAGGATTACTCTCGACTCCAAAAAGAGGCTTCAGGAATTTTTACTCCTGCCTCAACACAGGCCTTTAGCTATCCCTTCTGTACTGGACATTGTAGATGATGCCTTCTTGGAATCTGGCCTGGCCCCAGACACCTTACCTTTCCAGCTCCCAGGAAACCTAACTGGTATTAGCGTACCTGATGCTCACAAGTTCCTCTCTAAGAATCCTACTGCGGACCCAAAGACCATTTCACAGGGACCCAAAGGCATTACGGCTACTACTGCCAAAAATCCTACCCCCTCTGATAGAGATTCCAGGGCCCTGGACAGATTGGGTAAGAAGGTATACACTTCTGCTACTTTGGCCATTAGGGCCTTAAACTGCCAGTTTCATATGTTAAAGTACCAGCAGCATATTATTGGATTACTTAAGTAGAAATTGATGTTGATTCCTGACTATACTGAAAATAAAGAATTACAGGATTTAATGCATTCTGCTGAACAAGTTGGTAAACCTACTTTGCAATGTGGTTTTGACTCCTTAGAGGCATCTTGTAAGGCTGCTGTTACTGGGTCTTTTCTTAGAAGGCTTAAGGAGCAAACTCTGCCAGATCATGTTAAAGCCAAGTTACTGGATGCTCCCTTAAACCCAAGACCGCCTGTTTGTCAACAAAGCAGAAGAAGTTCTTAAAAAGATGGAGGAAAAAGCTAAATCTATGCAAACTGTTAAAGATTTCTTGCAAGTAAAGCCTCCCAGATTTAGTAGGTATTGGCCTTCTAAGAATGGGTCCTTTCCTGTCTCTTCCAGGCCTTCTCAGTCCAAATCCAGGAACAGCAGACCACCTATGCCACAGTATCAAGGTACTCACAAGCCTAAGCAGTGGGGGGATCTCACTTCCAAAGCTGGAAGTAGTAAGACACCCCCCTATGGTAAACTGTCACAATGACTTAACCTTAAACCTTTCAAGCCCTGCTCCACTGACCGCACCTTTAGGGGGGAAAGCTCGCCCTGCATGCAAAAAACTGGGAACTCATTACCCAAGACAAATGGGTTTTAAATATAGTTTCCCAAGGATACAGATTCCACTTCCACACCTTGACAACCCCAAAAGGTTGTAAAGACCTACCCCCATATCAGTGGGCAGAGGCTCAACAGCAGGTTCTCTCTCTTCTAAGTATCAGGGTTATTCAGCCTGTCCCAGCAGAAGACTGGGGACAAGGTTTTTACTCCAGACTTTTCCTGGTACCCAGAAAAGACAACTCCTGGCATCCTAACCTGGTCCTATCGATCCTAAACACCTTTGGTAATTCCAAAATTCAAAATGCTAACTCTTCACCAGCTGCTTCCCATGCTGGGCAAAAATGCCTGGTTGGCAACATTGGATTTAAAGGAAGCTTACCTGCACATCCCAATAAGGGATTTTTGCAGAAAATACCTGTGCTTCAGAGCAGGCTACATGCGCTATTAATTCTCTTCACTGCCCTTTGGCTTATCTACTGCGTAGGTCTAGTCATTGCATTTTGCAGGCAAAGAAGTATTCACATATAAGAAAAAATGTTGACCAGCAGACAGTGGTGTACTGATAAATAATATCTTTCTTTATTATGCCATAGGGCACATAAAAAGGCAGCCTACAGTCCACAACCCAAACCGGTTTCAGCTTCTATATCAAGCCTTCATCAGTGAAAAAAAGAAAACAAAAAAGGTCAAACTGCCTGCCTTATAAAGGGAACACCTGTCAATCATCATTACTATCAATTGACAAGCTACAATTACTCATTCAAAACCTGGGGGAAACAAGCCACCCAAATTAATGATCCATCTTTTCTCCAATTTATTAAGAATGTTATGCCAACCAAAAACCCTTGCTCTATTACCTTGAATTTTATCAGTAATAGTAAAGTTAAAATTAGCACTGGAATGTGTTTGTATAGAGCATTATTAGCTCGTTGGTGTCTAATATCAGATGAGTGTTCTGCAATTCTAAACTTGACAGGCCTAGATGTCTGCCCCACATAGAATGCAGAACTGCATGTAGCTCAGTAAATGACCCAATCAGACTGGCAATTAACAAAAGCAGAAATATTATAAACCATACCGGTGTTGTGGCTGCTGAAGCTCTCTTGTTGTTTTGTTGATCTTAACGCAATATACACAGTGGCCACAAGGGAAGCAACCACTAAGACGGTCACCTAATAGTGTTCTCTGGATATTGGCCCCTAAGGGATAATGCCCCTTCTTATAATGATTGAAGAGGGCACCCAAGTTCCTACCTTTCCTAAAAGAAAACTCGCGTGTATGACCAATAAAGTCAGATAATCGTTCATCAGCCAGGTGAATGTTCCAATTGCGAGAAACAAGAACTACTGAAGAAACGGACTGCACACGATAGGAGGGCTGGAAAACACAGCTTTAATACTTCAAAACCGATACAAATTGTATTAAAATCCAGGTGATAGTAAGCGCTTTCAGCAAGTTAAAATAACCCGCCTTCATCAGACAAACCACGAGATTTCAAGAAATGTCTTATACTATACAGTTAAAAACAATAAACCTATCCTGTTAAAGTGCATTACTAAATCAGAAAAAAACTCCATGACAACCTTAAAAGGGCATGACTTCAAATTAAAAAGTAAAAAGTAAAAAATACGAACAAATAATCCATCGTTAATGAATGTTAATAGGTAGTGCGATAAATATATGCAAAAACAACTCTATATCAGTTGGATAAGTACTTTTCAACTTACTATTAGAAATCTCATATTGCACTACACCATGTAAAAAATGTGTATGACTACCAAACACTATTGTGATCCTCAAACTGAATGAAGCTTACAGATTTTAATACAAAGCTGAAAACACCCCTGCTGGGATGTGTTAGCTTCAATAAACCGCTTGAATCACAAGTAAATATTACTTGGATTGGGGGTAACATATATATATAACTGTATAGTATAAGACATTTCTTGAAATCTCGTGGTTTGTCTGATGAAGGCGGGTTATTTTAACTTGCCGAAAGCGCTTACTATCACCTGGATTTTAATACAATTTGTATCGGTTTTGAAGTATTAAAGCTGTGTTTTCCAGCCCTCCTATCGTGTGCAGTCCGTTTCTTCAGTAGAATGTTCCAATTGCGTTGTACACTATTAAGTCTAGCGGTATTACGACCATAAGTAGTGGTTAAACGCAATACCAAAGAATTATTAGGCTCAACCCTGTTATAATTCAGCAGTTGTTTCCGCTGCATAGATTCAACCGAATTCCTCGCAGTCAATACTTGCCCCAGTTTATAGCCCCTTTGAATGAACCTAGCAGTAAGATCATCCCAATGTGTCGAATAAGTAGTTATCTGAACAAATGCATTTTACCCTCATATACTGAGACTTGGGTATGTTACGACATATATGAGGTGGATGATAGCTGGTGGCATGGAGGTAGGAGTTGTATTGGGGGAACTTTCGATGGACCACAGTTTTTAAGGTGTTATCAGAATTCTTAATGACCAACACGTCCAAAAAATCATTTTTACTGTAATTAACCGAGAAATGAATTCCCCACTTATTTGAATTAAGATAATCAACAAACTCCTGAAGATGCATAAAAATCCGACCTCCAGACCAACCAGCAATCATCCAAAAAGTTCCTCAAATTATATTCAAATATACCCATACCTGGACGATTGTCTAATTCAGGCAGAAAGCCAGGACATAGTATTAAATCATCTGGCATTTGTAAAGAAACTGCTAACCTCACTGGGGTACACCATAAATGAAGAAGAAATCTCACCTTGTACCCTGCCAACAAATTGTATTCCTGGGAGCAAGCTTGAACACAACTTCCCAGATGGCCTACCTCATGCCAGAGAAACAAGTTTGTCTGACAGCCTACTTCAAATTACTGGCCTCAAAGACCCAGTTAACTACAAGGAAAATACTGCAAGCTCTGGGGTTCATGGCCTCTTGCATCCTACTAATTCCATATGCAAGACTGCATATAAGGAAACTCAATTGGTATCTAAAAAGCCTATGGTGTCAACATTCTCAGGATCTGGAATCCGTGATTCCTATCATCCCTTGTATAAAGACAGAATTCCTTTGGTGGGCAGAGGCCTGCTACCTCAACAAGGGACTGCCATTCACTCTACCCCCTGCCACCCAAACACTAACAGACTCCTCAAACTATGCACGGGGGGGCTCACTTGGCAGGGCAGTGCATTCAGGGCAAATGGAACCAGAGTCTAATGCACCTGCATATCAATCAAAAAGAAATGCTCGCTGTACAGAATGCTCTGACAGCCTTCAAGGACCACATCCTTCCAGGACATTTATTGGTAAAAACAAACACCACTGTTGTGGTACATAAACAAGCAGGGGGGGACCCCACTCTTACCCTCGCTGCAGACTAGCCATGGCTCTGTGGAACACAGCCTTGAGCTACCAAATGCACCTACAGACTCAATTCCTGCCAGGCAAGCTAAACACACTGGCAAACGAACTAAGCAGAAATCTCATGGGTCCACACGAGTGGAAACTGGAACCAAAGATATTCAACATGTTGAGGAACAAATGGGGGAGCCCAGAAATAGATCCGTTTGCCTCCCCTCAAATACCAATTGGACAAATTCTGCACAAGGACTCCCCACAGACAAGCTTGGAAACTGGATGCCCTGTCCTTCACCTGGGAAAACCTCAGGCCTTTTCCCCCTCTGCCTTTCGTCTCAAGTTCTACTAAAGATCAAACAGGACAAACCAGGGACAATACTCATTGCACCAGACTGGCCACAACAACACTGGTACCCCGTCTTGCGCAGTGTCACTACTGGAACCATGGCACCTGCCTCACACCCAAACCCTGCTGTCCCAGCAGGAGGGCCAGATTCTGCACCCCCAGTGTCAAACCTTAAATCTTGCAGCCTGGGCTAATTACCTGAGCTCTCCATTACCATCCCTCAGTAAGCAGGTGCTGGATGTCATTCTGGAGGCAAGGAGGCCTAGTACTAGAAAATCCTATGCTGAAAAGTGGAAAAGATTCTGTTCCTGGAGCCAGACTCAGGGGATGGGCACAACTGTGCCCAGTTTACCGCATATTCTTCAATACTTAACAGAGATGCTTCTCAAGGGCCTTGCCTTCTCTTCTATTAAAATTCATGCCTCTGCCATTTCAGCACATTTTAATATGGCACCACCCCTCTTCTCTCACCCACTGCTGAAGCAATTCCTCAGACGGGCCAGGAGAGCCCCTACTCCAGCCTGGGACCTTAACTTTGTATTGGAAAAGCTCACTCTACCTCCCTTTGAGCCAGCTGCAGCGTTGAAATTCCTTTCTTGGAAAACAGCCTTCCTTCTAGCCATCACTTCAGCAAGAAGAGTGTCTGAATTACAGGCCCTCATGGCAGTGGAGCCCTTCATCATCTTCCATGCTGACTGGGTGTCCCTCAGGGCCAATCCTTCCTTTATTGCCCAAGGGTGGTATCCAGTGTGGCCCTTAATGAGTCCATTCATTTGCCAACCTTCTTTTCTAATCCACAGATCTTTGGACGTGCACAGACAACTTTGATTTTACTTGGACAGGACTAAGCCTCTCAGTAAAACTGAACAGCTGCTAGTTGCCTTTGTTGCAGAGGAGAAGGCCATGTCAAAGCAAATAATTTCTAAATGGATAGGCCATTGCATTCATTTCTGCTATAAGCACCATGGAAAACCTACCCCACAGGGATAAGATCACATTCCACCAGGGCTGCATATACTTCAACAGCCTTTCTCAGAGGTGTTCCTACCAGGACATCCTAGAAGCTGCTACCTGGGGTTCTGTTCATACCTTCACCAAGCATTACCACTTGCCTATTTTCTCTAAATCCAGAGCTGGTTTTGCCACTGCAGTCTTGCAGGGCCTAATAGCTGGTCCTAATGCTCTCTAATTGCCTCCTCCTTCCTTAGCTTTGAGAATCTATCCAAATGTAATGACTGCAACAATGAAACACTAAGAATATAGTACAGTTGTGTACACTTACCATAAATGTAGATGTTAGTGTATTCACTGTTGCAGTCCTGTTTACCCTCCCACCAGCCCCCTGACTTCTGTTTGCTATACCTGTCATGTTAAGTTGTCTGTCTCGCCTTCATTCTTGCTGGTTGGGTTCAGCTCTGACTCTGCCATCTTCAAAAGCTCGAGAGCTGCTTACTGGCTCGAGGCCCCTTCCTATATCCCATGATGCCTGGTGCTAGATACCCAGATCTCGTTTGCCGCTTCTGCTACGAGGTTGTGTTTACTGGCTCATGTCGTAATTTTCACTTTGTTTGTATATTTGAGCCTTTTTTTTACTTTGTTGGGTATACTTTTATTGTTATAGCTCAGAGTAGATTCTATAGCAGCTTTAGTGTTTACCCCCCTCACCCTTCCCCTTCAAAACTTGTTTTCTCCTTAGAGAGTTTTTCCTTTCCCTCCCCCGTTTACCTTTCAGAGTAAGCCGATTTAGTTAGAGGCTTATCATTGTTTTATTTTTAAGGTAGACAAAAGTTTTCTTTTTAGTAAATTGTGATAGCTTGTAGGTCTTACATTATTATAGTGTGTGTGTGTGTTGTTAGGGTGTGGTAACTTGTGTGAATTGTGTGTGTTTTTTTTCAGTTACCTATTCTCCACTCTACTTGTTATTTAGGTTCATAGGTTCATACTAGGCTATCTGCCCTGGGGCAATTATAAGCCTAGCCCGATTCTGTATGGCTTACGCCACCCCTTGATTTGAGTATACTGTGCCCTTTTTAAGGTTTAGTTTACTGTGCCTCTGTCTAATAGTGACACGGGAGTAATCCCTGGGACAAACCTACGATCCCCCATCCACTTATCGAGATTCTTCTTGAAGAGATTCAGTGAGGTGCTCTGCCTCACATGAACTGGAATTCTATTCCAGAGCGAAGGGAGCCTCTGGGTTATGAACCTGTCCCTCCAGCAAGTTCTATTTATTTCTGTGCTGAGGTTCAAGTCCCTCGAGCGTGTGGCTCTAAGGGATTTAGATTTACTGAGGTGGAGCATGTCCATTAATTCTGGATTTGACTTAGCTTTGTATGTCAGGCATTGATCACCTCGAAGTAGGCGGTATGCAACTGAGTAGAGCTGGAGTTTTTTTAACCGAGCAGTATATGGCATCTGTTTGAGACCCTTGATCCTCTTGGTGAGATACTTTTGGGGTCTTTCTAATTGCTGCAGGTGTCAGGTAAGGTACATCCCAAAAGGGGCATTGTATTCTATGATGGGCCTGATGAGGGATGAATAAAGGGGCACGATTACCTCTCTTGATCTAGATGTGAAACCCTTCGTGATGAGGTGGGCTATGTAGAAGGTCTTTCTAACCACTTTGGCAATATGGTTTTCAAAGGAGAGATTGCTATCAACTTGGGTCCCCAGGTCCCTAATAACTTTCTCTGTACTTAATGGGTTTCCGCCTATGTGGTAATTTGTGGGCACATTGTTTTTGCCAAAGGGTATGACTATACATTTTTTGGCATTTAGCTTTAAACCATGGCGCTGGCACCAGTTATCTGTCTCTGTGAGACCTTTTTGAAAGATGTTTGTGTCAGCTGGAGAGTTGATTATGGCACCCAGTTTGCAGTCGTCTGCGAACTTGGTGAGCCATAGTCCTCCCACGTTTGCCTGTACCTCGGAAAAGTATATACCGAACAAGAGTGGTCCCAGGACAGAACCCTGTGGGACGCCACTTGTAACCGGTTTCGAGTCTGACATGGCTCCAGCAACTCTCACTCTGTGGGTTCTGTCTTTGAGCCAGTTTGCAACCCATCTTGTGACATAGGGGTTTATATTTAAGCTGGATAGCTTATCTATGATGCCCGAGTGGGGTATTGTGTCAAATGCCTTTCAAGGTCCAGATAGGCTGTGTGGACTACCTTCCCTTCATCTATGGCTTTGGTGACTGTTTCAAAGAAGTCAACCAGGTTCAAAAGGCAGGATCTGCCCTTGACAAAGCCGAACTGGGTAGGATCTAGTGTCTGTAGGTCCCCAATGTCTTTGTTTATGAGCTCCATGATGATCCTCTCCATAGCCTTGCAGACTAAGCTAGTCAGGCTTATGGGGCGATAGTTTCCAGGGTCCGTAGAGGATCCACCTTTGTGGAGTGGGATCACTGTTGCTGTACGCCATTCTGTGGGCACATATCCTGTAGTGAGGCTGAGATTGTATAGCTGTTTTATTTGAGGGATTAGTTCCTCTTGTTCATGTAGGACGCAACCTGGGACGCCATCTGGTCCCATGGAAGCAGTGTGTTTTTGCTTTGGAGAGGGCAGCCTTCACCTGAGCATCTGAGATGTTTGGGAGGCAGCCCTCTGCCAGGATAGATACTTGCTCTTTTGGGGGGGAGGGGGGGAGAAGTTTGCACTGAACCTATCTGCCAGGATATTGGCGATGTCTGTGGGTTCATTGCATTTTTTGTCGTTTAGAATCAACTCGGAACAAGTCTGGGACTTTCATCCCAGGTTTCTAACATAACTGAAAAAAGCCTTATGATTGTCTTTGGTGTCCTGTGCAATTTTTCTCTCGAAGCTGGCCTTGGAGGATTTTGAGGGATCGTAATTTTTTGCTAGTACTGATCAGAGATGCCTTCCCTATTAGGGATTTTGCTCTATCATGTAGCTTCCTCCTTCTGTTGTACAGTTTATTTATGGCAGGGGTCCACCAGACTGGACGCCTGCCTTTGGATGATTGGGTCTTGGTTTTGTTTGGGATAGCATGATCCATGCATTCCTGGAGATGTCCGTAGAATGCATTTATATAGGATTCTGCAGTTTGGGCTGTAGTTTCCACTGGCCCTGGGGCCTTGAAGGATTCCACTTCAGTTTTGAGAAGTGAGAAGTTCGCTTTTGAGAAGTTTTTCACTATGGTTATCTGGGCTGGGGGTGGGGTCGGGATGTGGACATCCAGTGAAACTAATTTATGGTCTGATCTTACCAATGAGGGATATACTTCTGGTGTGGAGCATAGAGTCCCCATGTTGGTAATGATCAGGTCTAGTATGTTGTCCCCTCTTGTGGGAGTGGTGACTAGTTGTTCCATAGCATTTGAGTTTATAATTTCCAGGAATCTTTGGGCTAAGGTGCTGGGGCTTGAGTAGTGCTCCCAGTCAATGTTTGGGTAGTTGAAGTCGCCCAATATAATGGTGTTCGGAGAGATCTTCATGTTCTCCAATGTTTTCAGGAAGGCCGAATGGGATTCCTGACTTTGAGAGGGAGGATGCTATAAACTGAAAAGCAGTCTTGCCCACTGTTAGTTGTACATGGATGGTCTCCGATACTTCGTGCAATGCCACTAACCTGGAGGTGTGGATATCCTTGATAAATATGGAAACTCCCCCTCCTTTTGTGGTTCGGTCCGGGTTTTGGGGCCAAAAAGCATGATATGAGGTATAGCCTGGTAGTGCTGGGGTGCTCTCTAGAGCCTTGAACCAGGTTTCTGTCACTGCACAGATATCTATGTTCTCCATACTGAGGAGAGCTTCGAGTGCGTGCATCTTGAGGTTAAGACTTCTGGCGTTTAGCAGCATTACCCTTACTTTCTTGTTCCTTGTGCTGTCTATGGGGGTGGGTTTGACTTTTGAGCCTTGCCTAAAAAAGGCACTATGGGGGTGGCAAGAGCCTTTGCCAATATCCGAAAGCCCAGTGGTGACAGGTGCAAGCCGTCCCTAGCGAAGCAACGTGGCTTGTTGAGCATGTCATCCCAGGCTGACAGACACTGGATCCCCTTTGAATGACACCAAAATTTTAGCCAGTTGTTAAAATCGATCATTTTGTCTTTGTACTGTGGCATCATTCTAGGTGAGGGTAAGATGCTGCTCAAGGTCAGGGTCATACCAGACTGGGCTACATGATCAGAGAGCTCCTCTGTCTCTTTTCATGTAGTCCAGGGAGGTATGTCTCAGGTCATTCACACCAGCATGTACAATGACTGAGTCATATTTGTATTTGCTTTGGAGTGACCTGAGTGCTTGCGTTGTGTCGGATCCTAGCTCCCGACAGGCAGCTCAGTGACCTTCTCTTTATTCAGCCTGGTGAGCGGGACGTCAGTGTGTCTGACAATAGAGTCACCTATAACAAGAGTATCAGGTGTGTTATTCAGCCTTAAGGGCTGTGGCTGCTTGGCACACTGACTTTGTGGGTTATGTGTTGTGTGTGTTTTGTTTTGAGGTAGCATTTGCTTGGATGTCTGCTTTGGAGGTCTCTGTTGCTTAGGTAGATTTTTATTTAGAGCCTCCGAGTATGTTTTTGTGTATTTGTGTTTGGTTCGCTGATGTGGTGGGACTATGTGATACTGGAATTGTGTTGTGTGAGGTTACCTTCTCCTGAGATGAGATGAGAGAGCTCAGCCTCCAGTTTGGCTAAACAGTTGCATCTCTCTCATATATTTGAACCTGTTTGGAGGAGGAGAGGGTTGTCAGTGTACATGAGACAGTTGTAACATTGGCTCAAAATTCCCAGATTCACCAGCTGGACTGGAGAGGAAACCATTGACTGACCTTAGGACATGCTAGGGTAATAGGGAAACTGAATTTAAGATGGACCAATAAGAGGACAGGGTAATCGTAGAGAGTATAAGAGTAAGTAGTGCTTATGGTTTAATAGTGCTAACTTGTAGGATTACTTAATTGGACCAGTGAAGGGCCTTAGAATGAGAATATGGTGTTTAAATTGAGAGATAGAGCAGTTCTAAGGGAAAAAGTGAAGAGCAGACTTTGTGGAGCCAGGAATAGTTTAAACCCAATTAGGTGGCGCTGCCCGCTGTTGCGCTATGCTCAAAAACATGCAAAATCGTGCAAAAGAGGGTTTTAAGAGAGGAAGATGAAGGAGTTTTGGAATTGACCCAAAATGGCCAATAAAACTACAGTTTCAAGTCAGTAACCACTCCCACAGGGGCAGGCAGGCTGCTCAGTGTTTTTCACTGCCACTGATAAACAGAGACTTTCCTTTAGCCCAAGCAAAAAATGGCCTCACAGAAACTTACAAACAGTTCAAGAACAGCAAGCCTGTAACTGAACTTTTTTAAATCTCAGAAAAGTGGGAAAAAAGCAAGATTTTTTTTTGTTTTTTTCAGAGATAGAGGTTAACAAGTATCAACAAGTTATAACAGTGCAGTAAATGACCCCACACAAGAGTACTAGGCCAAAGACAGATAAAATGCAAGTTTTGAGAAAAAAAACGATTTTAAAAATAAGTGCAAACAGGAAATTCAGTAAACAGCTCTAGGTTGTGCTCTAAATACAGTTACTAATGCAGAAATCAAATTTAACAAGCCAGAAAATGCTCAAAATAGGCGGCTATGCAGAAAAACTTAGCAAATAAACAGAGGAAAAATACTTAGTCTCAAAAGTGGCTCCTTTCTTCTCTCAGCGTTTTTTCCTCTTGTTGGGTGCTTCACCAACAGCCAACAAGCCTGAAAAGACTTTGTATTTGATTTTCCTTTACAGGAATGTCTAAAGACACAAAAGTGTCTGGATTCAAGAAGTGTGACTCATGCTGTCAGAAAATGTCTCTGATAGATGGTCACACTTCTTGTGTCTACTGCTTGGGCTCCCTACACCTGCAGGACTCTTGCTCGGTGTGTCACGCCTTTAGTCCAAGAGTCCTGCAGGAGCGTAGGAATAAGCTTATCCTGAGGGGTTTGCTTAAACCTGAAGGATCACTGGCCAAGACTCAGTCAGTGAAACCTTCTAGGCCATCGAAGCAGTCTGCTCGGAGCCGCCGCCGGGTATGGCTTCTGCTTCAACTTCGGTTCTGGCTGGAACCGAAGTACCTATCTCTACGTCAACTTTGGCTCCGACTGGAGCCGAAGTACCTATCTCTCAGTCGGCTCCGACTCTTCCGTCGGGAACTGTCAGGGAGTCGGAAACCCTCCAGGTCACCATCATTAGAGTCGATACACTAAGCTCCAGGGTCACCCTTATTGCAATCTGGAGTCATCGATCCCACTCTTTTCTGTCTAGGCTATCTGACCATGATTTGGAGAGAGTGGTGAGCAGGCTTTTAAAGTTGCAGGCCCTGGCAAAAATGCTATACAGCCCCCCTCACCAGGGTTCGGCTCTACCTGTTTCTCCAATAGTTCCTCCTTTGACTTATCCCTTGAGTTCGGAGCCAGAGCATGCTGTGGCTGGAACCGTGGGTCCGTTGGCACCGATACCTCCCCTTTCGGTGCCGTTACCTGTTCTGATCTCTTCTGTGGTGCCGTCCTTGGAGGGATCTGGGCATCGGGACTCCCTCGTCCGCTCCGAGGGGGCGAGTGGCTTCAGACCCTTGTCCCGACCCCGTTCTCCCTCTCGGAGCTTCGGCGCAGGTGAGTTAGACTCCTACATCGGCTTCGGAACTGTCCCTCTTGGTGCTGGGAGGGATTCCGGTCTCTTCAGAGCCGGAGCCTTCTATGGCATCGGGAGGGGGCGCCTTCGAGGTCATGAGGAGTGTGCTGGCATCCGAGTCAGTGTCACGGTCGGCCTCATTGGCTCCTCCCCCCATGGTGCCTGCTCCTGCCTCTGCCCCTCCTCCAGACCCCAGGCGTGGGGAACAAGTGCTCCAGGGCACCCCATTGGGTGTATCCTCTTCCGAGGCCTCCCCTCTTCATTCCCCCTCGAAAGAGAAAATGCAAGAGGCATGTTGACTCGCCTCAGTCAGTCACTTCAGATACTGATTTGGAGGAGTCGGAAGGGTTTACTGTTTCTTGTTTACTGTATTTAAGCTTTCTGGTCTATTTGCTTATAATTGGAAGTGTAACCTTGTATATAATATCTTCCCATTATGGGGGCACCTGACATCTGAGGCAAGAAAAAACTAATGTAATGGCGTGGGCTGCATGCTTTATACCCCTAACTACCTGATGTCATGGAACAAGAGACAGCAACCGAAGCATGACCCAAGACTATCAGGCCGGCTGAGAGCTACCTGCAAGCAGATAACCCAAATGTAATAACTGCAACAGAGAATACACTCGAACATCTACATTTATGGTAAATGTACACAACTGTACTGTACTTCATATTTCACTGTTGCAGTCATCACATTTGGGTTATCCCTGCCAGGGTAGCCCTCTGCCGGCCCGAATACCAGAGACTTGGTATTTCTGCATCAGTTGCTGTCGCTTGAGGACTGACGTCAGGTTGTTAGTGGTGTAAAGTAAGGCAGCCGACGCCATTACATCAGTCTTTCTTGCCATGGATCCCGAAGCAGAAGCAGTTCGCACAAGTGCCAGTCGGCCGCTACAGGAGTTGTCGCCGAATTGAAGTTGAAGTCTTCTAAAGCAAAGTACCCCGTTGGTTATCCTTTTTTCTTGCACTAACTGATGTCAGAAAAAAGTTAATAATGGTCTCATCTGTGGAAAGCAAATAACACACCGAGACTCCACTCTTACTGCGTCACTTGTTTAGGCCCAAACCACGATGTCCCCCATTGTCGCTTCTGTGCTTTGATCAACGCCAGAACTATCCGTTGCCAGGCCCTTATTGTAGCCAAATATTTTCATTTACAGTCCTCTAATTCTGATATGGCTTTGGTAAGCCATCCAACAGCAGATCTTCTGAACAAAATGTAAAGCTAAAGACAGACAGACTGCATAGATCCAAACGTACCGAAGACACTTCTCTTAAGCTAGTAGTCAGTCCTCTGGTACTCTGAGGTGCTTTCACAGCTCCTGATGCCCGCTTCCATTCATTCTCAGGCTGCTACTGAGACCCTTTCGGAGTCTGGTATGCCACAAAACACTTGGACTAAGGATCCTGCGGTCATCTCACCTTGGATGGGTCCAGAGCCACTGAGCAGGCACTGGCTTCAGAGCAAGTCCTAAGCACTACCGAATCTAGACACAAACCGACATCTTTCACGACTACTGTTCTTTCAAAAACGACAGAGTTCCTTAGGCCCAGGGTTCGAACCACACCCAAGAAACCAACCCACTCTCAAGCACCTGCTACCTTGCTTCAGTCTCAAATGCTTAAAATGGTGGAAGACCTTATGCTGGTCAGGGGAAGCCAAGCTACCCCTTCAAAAAGGAAAAGAGATCTGTCCCCTGTAGTTTTGTCTGAGCAAGAGTCAGATGACTCTGATGCATTTGACTTTGAAGACATGTAACCCCTCTCCACTTATGAGGATTTTGATGTAGAGGACTCCATTCCTTCAGCCTCTCCCCCAGAGGATTTTTCCTTTGGGGAAATCCTGCATACTTTAAGGGAGCATTTCCAATGGGAGAGTCAGGATTACCCTCAGTCTAAAAAGAGACTCTGGGAATTCCTAGATCTTCCATAAATGACTCTTGGCCACCCCCCCCCCCCCAGTCCTGGATGTTGTGGAGGATGTTTTCATTGAATCCAGCTCTACTCCTGATGTCCTACCTCCTGTTCCCAGAAAACCAGACCGGTACTATAGAGTCCCTGACTCATACAAATATCTTTTTAGCAATCTAACAGCTTACCCTTGGGTAATTTCCCAAGGGCCAAAAGGGATTAAAGCGACCTCTGTAAGAATCCCACCCCCTCAGACAGGGATTCCCGAGCTTTGGGCAGATGGGGTAAAAAAGTATACACCTCAGCTACTCTTGCTATCGGGGCACTAAATTGTCAGTTCCATATGCTGAAATTTCAGCAACATACCTTTGAACTCCTTAAACAAACAATGTCTTCCTTTCCTGCTTGGGCAGAATTTAAACATTTACAAGACTCCATGCATTCTGCAAGTCAAGTAATTAAACACACTTTGCACTGTGGTTTTGATGCCCGCCTAGAAGCTTCTTGCAGGGCAGCAGTCACTGGATCTGTCAGAAGACATGCACAACCCCTGCCAGACCATGTAAAATCTAAATTGTTGGATTCCCCCTTGCACAAATAACTTATTTGGCACTAAGGCAGAAGAGGTCTTAAAAAAGATGGAAGAAAAAGCAAAATGTATGCAAACAGTTAACTCATTAACCCCGACTACCGTCTTATGATGCCTCTGTGCTCAACACCGAGCACACTATGAGACGGTAGGAAATGCATATGGTTATACCAGAGTGCCTTCTCTCAGCGCTAGTAACTTTGCTGACATATTCCAACTCCGCTCTTGAAAATTAAGTTGAAAAAGTAACTGAACTTTCATTTACCTTGTCAAGTTAAGTTTCAGATTAGAGTTTCATGTTGTTCATATGTAACCTTACTGAGGAAATCAGCTTGCAAACCACCGTGTATTTTCTTCCCAACAGCAAGCCAATTTAGGTTGCATTTCATCAGGGAACAGCTGTTAGCCAATTGGAGTCACCTCTTTAAACAGCTCCACCCCCCGACTGTGTTCCTTCCAAATAAATAGAGGGTCTTAGAGTAGATATTCCCTTTGCTTTTTTGCATTGTGAGCAATTTACTACTAGATTCTTAGGTTATCGTACTATTCTGGTAGTGTCACGTTCTCCAAAGAAAAAGCTGAAACCGAGATTCCTTTGTTTTTTCACATCCGAGCCTGCCTAATTCTTCATTATGGTAAGATATTCTAAGTATACAGCTGTCATCCATTTTTTTAATCATGCTTTGGTTGTCCAGTTATAGACTGGCAGAACTGATATCCTGTCTACTTTAGCTGCATAGGCATAACTCTTTCAGAGGTTGTTCAAGCAATATGTAAAATCATTATCTATTTTTGGCCAGCTGTCTTTCTTAAAAAGAAAAAGTAATCTCTTTCCTGCGTTCACGTTGGTTTATGAAGAGTGCTCCGTGTTACTTAGAGATAACACATTGGAGAGAGAGCTGAGGTTTAATTACTACCCAGTATTGTGATGTATTTATTAACATTTGTAGTGGAGCTGCAGCAATCTAGAGCTGCATATATTGTACATAAATCGCCGGTACTGTCTATGGTCAGCCTGGGTTGAAACGGAGCCCTAAGGCAAACAGGTCAGTGGTGCTGTCCCTGATCTTAGAAGCCCTACTTACTCGTGTCTTGGTGTGGTTGCAAGTACTCAGTACAGTCTTGTTAACTTTCAAGTTAACTGTGCTGTTTCTCATTTATAGCTAGCTGAAAACCATGTAAAGTTTTTTTTTTTTTTTTTTCTTGCGCATCAAAAATTTGTTAACTTAAAGGTTAATGGTTACAACTATGCTCCTCATCAAGGTAAGGCCTTTAAAACTCGGTGACACCTCATTTAATTGTTTTGGGGCTGTGTACTGTAGTTGCACCCTATGGTCTTATAAAATGCATATTGCTTTGGTGGAGGATAATCGAGTCGCTGACATATCAAACTTCGGACCAGCAAACTGTACAAAGTGGAAGTGAATCAGACATCTTTACACGGAAGGGGCAGGAGTGTGTTTTTGTTTTGTTTTATAGCATAAGTTTTAGGAATGTAAACCTACAAAATACAGTTTTACATGTCCTTTTGTCAGAAAGTGTATTTATATCTCGCTGGCTTATCAAGTTGTTTGATTGTTTTGGAAGTCCTGAAAAATCTGATATTGTTAATCCCCGTTCATTCCTTACATATGGGTATCGGTTCCGGCCTCTGAACCGAGCCGGCCATCTTTCAAGCTCGTGTCAGCTACAAACTCTTGAGCTAAAACTCTTACCCAGAATTCCCTTCTCTCTGTTACCTGAAATTTCGTTTGCCGCGTCGCCATTCGGTCGTGTCAAGCTACTTCTCTTGAGCGAAGTACAATTTTTTGTTGTCATACTAGTCTAAAACAACTCTTTTTCTCAGAAAAATTAGAAAATTGTTTTCTTACCTTATCGCATTTAGCGACTATCCCTTCTTGAAATTTTTCAATCCCCTTCACCCGTTTTTACAGCAAGATATTTTCTTCTTTACCATCATTGGTAAAACCCCTTTTCCTCCTTACCTTCGGGTATTTCTTGTACCATTGCTGGTATTCTGATTTTCTTCTTTCCTATCATGGCAGATAAAAAAGATAGTCCAGGATTTAAGAGATGTTCAGATTGTGGCCATAAATTACCTACTTCAGATGCACATTCTCTGTGTTTCTATTGCTTGGGTGTGCCACATTTATCAGTTGATACGCCCTGTGGAATTTGTAAGAACTTCTCTAACAGGACGTTGATTGAGAGGAAAAATAAATTTGTTATTGAAGGGGCTACTTAAATCTCCTTTTTCAGAGGCTATTTCTGGGTCAGAGGCTTCAACCCCTCCAAGATCCCATAAGAAAAGGACTGATGATCATACAAAGGCCAAGTCTCTTCCTTCGTCCCCGTCTGGGGACTCCCACCAACCGTGACCCAAGAAGGCTAAGCTTTCTACTTCAGATCTGACTTTTTCGGCTCCAGCACTTTCGGTACCTAGACCTTCGGCACCATCTGTGATTTCAGCACTGACTAGTGTGCCCTTTACTGTATCTGTACCGAGGGCCTCCTTGGTTCAGACTTCTCCACTGGCACCGACTATCCAGTCAATGCAGACTGTAACCACATCAGCTCAGACACCTTACCTGGATCCGAAAACTCTGTTATTGACACCGATTTTTCCGGTCCCAGCCTCGGCGCTGACAACCACTTTGGCACAGACGTTATTGTCGGTGCAGACCATGACTTCGACACCGATGATTTCCTCGGTGCAGACACCTGTAGTTCAGTCCCTTACGGTCCCATTGTTTTCAGTGCAGACTGGTGAGGTGGGCACAGAGCTTGTCCCATCTTTGGATAGACCTGACTCTCCTCAGCCGTGTCCGTGAAATCCACTAGAAGTCGCTCTGAACATGACGTGTTGCGTCTTGTGGATCAAGTGCTTTTGGCCAGAGGTATTCCACCCCCCCCAGGACCTATCCTTTCTTGGGAGGTGATCACCCTTTGCCAAAGATCCCTACTTATTTTCCTCAGTCACTGCCTTTGAAGCCCCTTGATATAGAACAGTCTTCCCCCACTACGGTTCCCTTTATGGACCTCACTAAGGAACCGCAGTTGCCTTCGTGGCAGGAGAGTTTTGCTACGACCCAGGATGTCAGCTGTGGCATACATAAGTTGGTCTGCAGGCTGAGCCACTTGGGGTAGGGGTGACCCTTGTCCTGGACACTCACCCCTCTTCAGGTGGACCGGCCTTCCAACTAATGGAGAAGGCTTTGGCGTCTGCTGGTGATACTGTGCTGTCAATCTCCCCGTCCTCCTCTGGACCGCAATGTACACAAGTTGCTCTTAGCGGACACCGGGTGCAAGGGCCTCAGGATGTACTCCCACAGGAAAACCCTTTTGCGTTATATTCTCCAGCTTCTCACTCTGAGGAAGTTCATCGAAAAAGCTCATGCAAGAAGCACATGGACTCCACAAAGGAGTCCCTTACTGAAGACACAGACCTTGATGATGGGGAAGGGTCCCCTCAGTCATCCGCTGAGGTATACTTTGGTGTTATCCTCAAAATCCTTAAACAGAGAGGTGACTGGCAGCCCTCTAACCCGACCTCTGAAGAGTCTGTTCCTGCAGGCCTTTTGCACCCGGCCCCCTACCTCCTGGGTTACTCCACCTGCCGACAAACTGGTCCAGCTCGTCGTGCAGTGTGTGTGGAAGGTTCCTGACACTGTTGAGGCCGTTCCCCCGAGGCCAGATAAAATTTTGTCTCCACCTGCTACTGACCCCCATTGGTCCAAATATCTTCTCTAGATGCTCTGGTGCTGGCAGTCCCAACCAAGAAGGACCTGGCAGAAGAAGAAAGCCTGACTGTCCATCCGCCCAACAAAGAGTCCCGGGCTCTGGACAGAATATGGAAGTGTACTTTTGCATCAGCGACCTTTGCAATCAGGTCCCTGAATTATATGGCACAGTTTACCAGGCTTCAAAGGGATTTAATTTCTGAGCTCTCTGAAACTTTGGCTGGTGCCGTGTCTGATGAGGTCCGTGACAATGTGGCCTCTCAGTTGGCTACCATTGAATCAATATCAAACTCCTCCATGCACCTGATATCTCATGCATCAGAAGGAGCAGCTAAAGTGGCGAGTTCAGGCATTTTGAGACGACATGCCTCGATGCACTTATGTAATTTCGCGGAACCCTTCAAGGCTTCCTTTCTCAACACTCCCATTGAAGCCTTTTCATTGTTTGGACCCAAGGTTAAAACACTGGCCAGATGTGAACAGGACGGCAAGACCCTTTCTGCCGTGGGTGTCTGTTATTCTTCCCCTCAACGTGCTTTCTCCAGAAACCAGAAAGTGGGAAGATATGGTACAAAAAGTCTCAGGGTCCTTTCCGTGACATACAGGCCGAGTTTTCCCCTAGAGGCAGAAAGGGAAACTCACAGGGAAGACTCCCTTTTCGGGGCAGAGGAGGTCCATGTAACCAGGGTTCCGAGGGACTCTTTTTTTTTTTTTTTTTTTTTTTTTTTTTTTCCTGGCCAATCGTACCAGTGCTCCTGAAGAGGGATCCAACTCCTTTCTTCTGGAGGTGGTTGGGGGCCGTTTCTCCTTTTACCCTTCTGCCTGGCTAACCATCACCACCGACACTTGGGTACAAAGGATAATAATCAGAAGTTACCATATTCCTTTCGATCTTTGTCCTGCCCCCCAACAAACTTACCCGATGTTCCACCCACTCAAAGGGAAGAAGCAGCAGCATTAGAGATAGCGAAGCTGCTAAGAAAAAGTCATCCAAATAGTCCCTCCAGACCAGATAGGATCTGGATTCACAGACTATTTTTGATGCCAAAGAAAACTGTGGACTGGAGACAAATTTTGGACCGCAGTGTATAGTTTGTAAGAGTACAAAAATTCCGGATGGTCACAATACAGTCTATCCTCCCGCCTTTGGAAAAAGATTAAATGTGCTCAATAGATCTTCAAGATGCGTACTACCACATAAAAGTAGACAGGCCATCAAGAAGATTTATGTGCTTCTGTGTGGGAGCCAGTCACTACCAGTTCAGAGTACTGCCTTTCGGACTCTCTACAGCCCTCAGAGTGTTCGCAAAGTGCATGGCAGTCATCACAGCTCACTTGTGACTACAAGGATTCCAGGTGTTTCCATACGTAGACGACTGGCTCATCTCTGCCCCCACCAGACATCTATTGGAAGAAGCCCTGGCATACTCTCTCCTCGTTGCAGAAAGGCTAGGCATAACCATAAACTGGCAAAAATCCAATCTTACCCCATCTCAGTCCATAGAATTCATAGGGGTCATCTTGGATACAAAGAATTGCAGAGCATCCATTCCAGAGCACAGAATTCTAAGGATAAGGCAACAACTGATACCATTCCTTTCATGGGATAAATCCACAGCTCACTCTTTCCTACAGCTGCTGTTTCCATGGCAGCCTCCATCACCATTGTCCCCCTGGCCAGGTTTCACATGAGGCTTCTACAATGGCTACTGCTCACCCAATGGTATCCTTTTCAGTATCCTCTTTCAGCCAAGATTCGAGTAACTCACAGGTGCAAACAGGATTTAAATTGGTGGATGACCCACAACTCGTCACAATAGTCTCGCCCCTTCTCCCCTCAGCAGCCCAAGGCTACAGTGACCACGGATGCCTCCCTGATGGGGTGGGGGGGTATGTCAGGGACAGACAGTCCAAGGCACTTGGTCCGAATTGGAGGCCCAACTGCATATAAATGTTCTAGAGCTGAGGGCGGTGCTTCTGGCGTTGCAAGCATTCCATTCCCTGCTGCCGTCTGGGACTATTGCGATACAATCAGACAACATGGTGGTGGTCTGGTACATCAACAAACAGGGCAGAACCAAATCTTTACCCACTTTGTCGTGAGGCCATGAGGATATAGCAATGGGTGATGGCTACCAACCGTTTTGTAGCAATGCACATTCCTGGGAGTTCCAGCGTGATGGCAGACAGACTCAGCAGGTGCATTCTACAACCTCACAAGTGGTCCCTGAATCACTTGATAGTGGCAGGGATCTTCCACTGCTGGGGCCTTCCTTGCTGCAACCTCTTTGCATCCCAGACCAACTACAAATGCAGCAACTACTTCACCCTGGTTCCCCCTGCAGGACAGTCACCCAGGGATGCATTAGTCCACGATTGGCCCTCTGGTCTTTATGCATTTCCACCTCTCCCCCTCATTCCCCAGTTTCTGAAGAAAGCCTGCCAGTTGAAGAGCAAGGTGATCCTCATAACACCATATTGGCCAGATTTGGTTCCCCTTCCTTTGGTCTCACCTGCTAGATCAACCATGAATTCTCCATCTAACCCCAAGGTTGATCTCCCATCCGCAGAACCTGATTCATCCCAACTTGGACATCCTGAAGCTCACAGCTTGGCTCCTCCAATTCCCTTGATTGCCAGGCAGAATGATCTTTCCTTGCCAGTACGGGACATTCTTATTGCATCTCATAAGTCTTCCACTAGAATTACTTATCTAAGCAAGTGGAAAAGATTTACCTGTTGGCTGAAAGTAAAGCAAGTAGATCCCTTTTCAGCACCAGTGTCGATAGTACTAGAGTATCTAGCCGACCTATTTCAATCTGGTCTATCGGCCTCTACCATTACAGTTCATTTGGCTGCAATGTCTAATTTCCATGAGGGTGTCCAAGACTCTCCTCTTATGTCACACAAATTATGCAAGACCTTCATAAAAGGTGTGAATCATCTGAAGCCCCCTTTTAGAGAACCTATTCAACTATGGGACCTGTCATTAGTTCTACAAACTCGGACAATGCCACCTTTTGAACCAGCTTCTTCTTGCGACCTTAAATATTTGTCATGGAAAACCTTGTTTTTGGTCACCATTACTTCTGCCAGACGTATCTCTGAGCTTCAAGCCTTATGCATCGAGTCCATACTTGATTTTTCATAGAGAGTGTCATTGAGAACTAATCCTTCCTTTCTGCCAAAAGTGATCTCTCAAATGTCCATTAATCAAACCATTGAATTGCCAGTTTTCTTTCCCAATCATTCAAACAAAGGAGAGTATTGCTTACATACCCTAGATATTCACAGGCAAATTTGCTTCTACTTGAACAGGACTAAGGCCACTCTTAAATCAGACCAGTTATTTTTGACCTATTCTGGACCTATATTAGGATGTGCTGTTGCTAAGGTCCCATTGGCTAGATGGTTGAAAGACTGTGTGACCTTCATTTATACACAATGTAATATTCCATTGCCGACTACCATAAAGGCTCATTCGACAAGGTCTGTGGCAACTTCTGCTGCCTTCAATGCCAGAGCTTTACATGACATCTGTGCAGCTGCAACTTGGGCTATGCTTCATACCTTCATCAATCATTACAAATTGGATCTGGCCTCCAGGAGAAGAGCATCTTTTGGTTCTGTGGTGCTCAGGAATGTCCTTCCATGAGAACCTCCCAGGAATAGAGGTAGATGGGGACTCTGTCCCATACGTAAGGAATGAACGAGGATTAACAATATCAGATAAAGAAGTTATGTCTTACCATAACGTTCCATCTGTATTGTTGATCCTTGTTCAGTCATTACGACCCTCCCTCCTGTGGCTTCTAGTGGATCTCACCATCCGGTTCTTTTAGGTCATTTGACCAGAAGTAGCCTCTATCTTCTTTTGACTTGCAAACTCAATCTGAGGTAACCGGGAGAGGGGAATTCTGGGTAAGAGTTTTAGCTTGAGAGTTTGTAGCTGACGTGAGCTTGGAAGATGGCCGGCTCAGTTCCTAGGTCGGAACCGATACCCATACGTAATGACTGAACGAGGATCAATAATACAGATTGAACATTATGGTAAGACAACTTTTTTTTTCCCCATGGCTAATAGTACGACTCTTCAGGTAAAATTAACATTTTGAAAAAAGTATATTGGGGAAGTGGCAAATTATCACTGTATCCAACTGCAATAGCTGTATGTTTATAAACTGGATTAACGTGTGCTTTGGAAGGCGGGTGTGGTGGAGTAATGTGTAGATTTGATAACTTGTACGTTATGCTTCTGTCAACTCTTTAATGTTTTATAGTTTCATATGGTTTTATGAGTCCAGAAGTATTGACGTTTGTTTAATTTGAATGAAATTCTTTTTTTTTTTTTTTCGGACTATTTGAAATGTTTTGTATTCTTTTGTCAACTGAAGATGCAATGAAACCGGTCAGATCGATATTGCAGGCTTTAATTACTTTGCATCGTATTTAATGGATATGATGAAACTGCAGGCTATACGAAATTTCAGCAGACTGAAAGTACTTAATCCTGTTTATCTCTTTCTGTTGACTTAAACATTGGCCGTTTTCCATGTATGGGTCATGGGTCTTGTTGGTAACAAGTGTTCTTGGCCACTTGTTTGAGGACTTGTACCATTCAACATTATTTAGGTGCTTGTAATGATGCAAAAAAGGTGAATGTATATGCATATCGCGAGCTATACATATGTTTTGCTTGTTTCTAATGTTAGGACTACATGATGACCTGCTCTCTTGCAGCCCGCATAAATATCAGGGAAATTAAGGTGGTGGTTCTAGCTTTAGAATCCCAACATCACTTGTGGTCATCAGTTGTGGGTCACATGGCAAATGTTTCATTTTAGTGCTTCTGTAGTTGGATATGCTACTGAGGGGGGCATTGCTTGCAGTGATTCATTTTGGTTCGTGTGTATATTTGGACGGGCTGATGAAGGGGTTGTCGATGGAAATGTTGCATTCAGGTGCTTGTGCATAGTAGGACAGACTGCGAACAGGGTCACTGGGGAAATGTTGCATTTTGGTGCTTGTGCATACTCACAGAACAGCAGAGGCTGATGGTATGGTACTGTTCCATGTGTGTAGTGCATTTTTTCATTCTTCCTCATCTGAGGAAGTCCAGCGTGATTTGGATTGTATGCTTGGGGTCATTGTCTTGCTGAAAGGTGAAATTCCTCTTTGTCATCAGCTTTGTAGCAGACACGTGAAGGTTTTGGCCCCAAAAGTGACTGGTGTTTGCAAATGTTTATAATTCCCTCCACCCTGACTAATTCCCTAGTTCAGCTGAAGAAAAGCAACCCCAATGCACGTTACTGCCACCACCAAGCTTCACCATGGGGATGGTCTTCTTTTGGTGATGCAAAGTGTTTTTTTTTGCCAAATGAATCTTCTCTAATGTGCCCAAAAAGTCCAACCTTGGTCTCATAGCGGCAACTCTGGGACTTTGAGCTGGTCACAGAGGACCAGCACAGCAAAGTGCCAACACAGCACATTATATAAATGGAGAAGAAAAGGGCAGATAGTAAAAGAGAAATGGGAATAGCCGGCAAATGCATCAGGGTAAACAAGAAAGAAAGGTCAGGGGAGAAATATATATTTTTAGGACAGATGTCCATTTTAAATTTCATAGAATGAAGGGTAGTTAGACAAGGTAATAAGGAGCCTGTGCCAGAAGAAAAGTGGAAGCAGGGAAGGTAACAGGGGAAGGCAAATTAACATAAAAAGCAGACCTAGACAAACTGGTGGAATGACACAATAGGTGGGGATGACAGTGGAGGGACTCAAACATACACAGGTTGGGCAACTCATGATGTGGCAAGCTGAAATGCAAATAGGGTGTGCAGAAAGATGCATAAGTAGAGGAACACCAGGATGCAGGACAGGTGATACTTCATGGTCCCAGTCGGACTTCAACAGCCAGCACATCTTGGATATGACCATATGCCACACTGGACACTGGGTGACCAAGTAGGTCTCCTTCAGGCCACTCTTAGAAGAGAGGCCTCTACCCAGCTCCTGAAAGGTAGCAAGTGGGCCCTTCAGGCTGCCTTCAGCAGGATGACCTCTAGTCCCCACAGAAGGCCAACCGTGGCAAACTGGTGACTCTGAACTATGTTTTTCAGCCAGTAGTGTAGCTAGAGTAGGGTAAAGGGGGCAAATGCTTTGGACATAGGTTCATAGGTTGGTACTAGGCTATCGGCCCTAGGGCCTATATAAGCCTAGCCATAACAATTCCCTGGCTATTTCTTCCCACACTATTTACTTCCCTGGACCCCGCAGGGTGACTGAAGTGATCCCCGTGGTGAATTTCCTTTCTCCCATCCAATCTTCAAGGTTCCTTTTGAAGAGGGCCAAAGAGGCGCTCTGCTTGACATGTGTGGGCAGTCTATTCCAGAGTCTGGGGAGTCTCTGGGTCAGGAACCTATCCCTCCAGCATGTTTTGTTTATTGTGATGACAAGGTTTAGATCCCTGGAGTGTGTGGCTCTGAGGGATTGGGATTTCTTTAAGTGTAGCATGTCCCAACAGCTCTGGGTTTGACATGGCCTTGTATGTTAAGCAGAGATCGCCTTGGAGTAGACTATATGTGACAGAGTATAGCTGGAGTTTTTTAAGGCGGTCAGCATAGGGCATCTGCTTTAGGCCTGTGATTCGTTTAGTGAATTATTTCTGCGGCCTTTACAGTTGTTGCAGATGTCTTTCGAGGTACATACCAAATGGAGCATTGTATTCTATAATGGGTCTAATGAGGGATGAGTACAGTGGGACAATGACCTCCTTTTTTCTGGATGAAAAGCCCTTAGTGATGAGGTGTGCTAAATAGAAGGATTTCCTGACTGTTGTGGCGATGTGGTTATCGAAGGTGAGACTACTGTCCACCTGTACCCCTAAGTCTCTTATCACACTTTCGGTGTTTAGTGTACTGCCACCTATGTGTAATTCACGGGTACATGTTTTTTTCCCAAAGGGGATAACTATACATTTCTTGGCATTGAGCTTGAGACCATGGCTCTGGCACCAAGCATCTGTTTCTGTAAGGCTCTTTTGTAGAGTATCCACATAATTTGGGGATTCAGTAATGGCTCCCAGTTTGCAGTCATCTGCAAACTTTGTTAGCCAGAGTCCCTTAATGTTGGCCTGTACTTCAGAGAAGTAGATGCCAAACAAGAGAGGTCCTAGGACCGAACCCTGAGGTACTCCACTTGGCACTTGTCTGGAGCTGGATTTGGAGTCAGCTACTTTTACGTGTGGGTTCTGTCAGTAAGCCAGTTGGCAACCCATCGAGTGACATAGGGATCAATGCCTAGCTTAGTAAGTTTATCTATGATTCCAGAGTGGGGGATAGTGTCAAAGGCCTTGGTGAGGTCCAGATAGGCTGTGTGGACTGCCTTACCCTTCATCCACAGCTCTGGAGACTGATTTGAAGAAGTCAGTCAGGTTCAGGAGACAAGATTGGCCCTTCATGAACCCAAACTGGGTGGGGTCCAGTGTTTTAAGGTTGCCAATGTCTTTGTTTATAAGTTCCATGGTAATACATTCTATGGCCTTGCAGATCAGGCTCATCAGACTGATGGGGCGGTAGTTCCCAGGATCCCACCTTGTGGAGTGGGATAACTGTAGCTGTGCGCCACTCAGTGGGCATGAAGCCTGAGGTTGAGGGTATGATTAAACATGACACTTAGGTGAGGTGCCAGTTCATTTTGTAGTTCATGTAGCACACAGCCTGGGATGTCATCTGGTCCCATGGATGCTGTATTCTTAGCTTTGGAGAGTGCATTTTTTACCTCTGTGGCAGTTACCGGAATTTGGTAATCTTCTGGCATTGAGATGGGCCATTTAGGGGTGGGTGAAGTTGGCATGGAATCGATCTGCCAGAATATTGGCAATATCTTTTGGATCAGTATATTTAATGCCATTCTGTTGTAGCTCAGCAGATCTGAGCATTGCCATTTAGATTCTTGACATAGTTATAGAATGCCTTGTGGTTGTCTTTGAAATCTTTGGCAATTTTATTTTCGTAACTAGCTTTGGAGGATTTTATGAGGGATCTTAGCTTCTTACTGAGGCTGGTAAGGGAGTTTTTGCATCCTGGCATTTTCCTCTTTTCTGCAACAGTTTCTTACTTTTGTTGTAAAGTTTTTTTTTTTTTTTTTGTCTTTTTTTGGAGGAGAGCACCTTGGTTCTATTTGGGATGGCATGATTCATGCATGAGTGGATGTGCTCGTACAGTGCCTTAGTGTCGGACTCAGCAGTTGAACTGTGAAGTTTGTAACTTCTGACTTGAGTAGCATGAAGTTGGCTTTGGAGAAGTTTTTTATGGAGGTTTCCTTACTGGGGTGGGGGTAGGATGTGGATGTTAAGGGTGATTAGCTTATGGTCTGATCTGACCAACGAGGGGGTGACCATAGGTGTGGAGCATCGATTTCCCATGTTGCTAATGACCAGGTCTAGGATATTGGAGCCCCTGGTGGGACTATGGATTAGTTGATCCAGGGCATTGGAATTTATGAATTCCAAGAACTGTTGGGCAAAGGTGTTGGTACATGAGTAGTTTTCCCAGTTAATGGCAGGGTAGTTGAAATCACCCAGTATTAGGGTGTTTGGTTGTATATTAATATTTTCCAGTATGTGTAGAAAGGTGTAGTGAGAATCCTGGGGCATGGTGGGGAGATCTGTAACAAGCTACAATTTGGATTGCAGTCTTACCTGGTGTTAGTTGCACCTGGAGAATTTCAGACACGTTGTGTTGGGCAACTAACCTGGTGGTGTGAATATCCTTGGGGAATATGGACACTCCTCCACCTTTAGTGTTTCGATCCTGGTTTGGTGGCCCAAAAGTGTGGTAAGAGTTGTAGCCTGGTATTGCAGGGGTGCTCTCTGGAGCCTTGAACCAGGTCTCATTTACTGCACAGATATTAATGTTCTCCATTTTTAGGAGTGCCTTTGAGAGAGTGCATTTTGAGGTTTAGATTTCTAGCATTGAGTATCATTACCTTCAAATTCTGCATGCTTGTACCTGTTATGGTGGTGGTTTTGTCCTTTGAACTTTGCCTAAAAAAGGCACTATAAGGGTGGCAAGAGCCTTCGCCAATAACCTGAATCCCAGGGGCGACAGGTGCAGACCATCTCTGGCAAAGCATCGTGGTCTGTCAATCATGTTGTCCCAGGCAGACAGATACTGGATCCCCTTTGAATGACACCAAAAGCTTAGCCAATTGTTGAAGTCAATCATTTTGTCTATATATTGTGGTATCATTCTGGGTGAAGGCAGGATGCTACTCAGGGCTAGGATCATACCTGTCTGGGCCACATGATCTGAGAGGTGTTCCATGTCTCTCTTCATTTAGTCCAGGGAGGTACATCTCAAGTCATTCACTCCAACATGGACAATGACAGAGTCATGTTTGTACTTGTTGTGGAGTGACTTGGGTGCATGAGTTATGTGGTGGATTCTGGCACCCGACAGGCAGCTCACTGTAATTTTCTCCTTGTTCAGCCTGGTTAGTGGAACATCAGTGTGCTTGACTATAGAGTCACCTATGACTAAAATGTTATGTACGTTGTCTTGCCTTAGGGGCTGTTGCTGGGTGGCACACTGGTGTTGTGAGCTATGTGACACATTGGTTGTGATTGGTGTTTGTTTGCGTTTCAGCTTTGGAGGTCCTTGTTGCTTGGGCAAGTTACAGTTAAGGGCCTCTGCATATGTGGATTTAGTGTTGCTATGTGTGGGTGTTGGTGGTGTGAGTTTAGAAGGGCTATGTGTTGCTTGAGGTGTAGTGCGGATGTTAACCTTCTCCTCGACTGTCTAGCACGATCTTGGGTGGAGAGAGCTTTGCTTCCAGTTTGGCTATGTAATTGCATCTCTCACAGGTTGTAGTGTTGGGTGGTAGGAGGAGAGGGTTGTCTGTGTACATGAGGCAATTGCTGCATTGCCCCAGTATGCCCAGATTCACCAGGTGGACAGGAGAAATCAATGGAAGCTGACCCTTGCACATGCCTGGTTTGGTGCTTTTTTTTTTGAAAAGTACAGGAGCTGTTTTCCCTTACCTTAGCAAGGTACTTTGCAATTATAGGCTGTTTAGTGCCTGTGATTAATTTCTCCTTATTAATAAGGAGAGTTGAGTGTTTGTATCAGTTTAAGGCTTCCTAGTGCTTTCCAGCAGGTATTAGAATAAGTGCTAGTCACAGGGATGCTTAAAATTAAGATGAAAAAAAAAATGGTTTATCCCAAACACTGCAGTGTGCACTAGAGAAGTTAGATGTGAAAGTAGGTAACTTAAGTTTTATCTGTCTAAAAAGTTAAATTTTAGTGGAGAGTCACTATTTTTAAAACAGCAAGATAGATTGAAAGGGGGTGATCACTTTTGTATTCCGATACTACGGAATACAGTACAATGGCCAATAAAATGAAATAGTTGAAGGGGAGTGATTTCACAAAATGATAATTTTGTGCTTACTCACACAAGCCAGTGAAAGCAGAAAGGAAATTAGATATATGGTCAAATTAACATAAGAGGCAGGCAAATAGAAAGACAGTCTGCCTGACTCACAAGAAACAGCTGTGGTGTCTTGAAGTTTTAATATGCAGTTAAAAGCAGAACACAAGCAAAACACAAGGTAAAGAAAACAAATCACAGCACTCAAAATATAAAAAGGCAATAAACTAATACAAAATACAACAAATAAAAAGCAAACCAACCTTTCCCTCACAGCAAAGTGTAGCAGAGTCTGGGTGAGCCTTTCCAATAAAGCTCTGAAATGTTTTATTTTACTCCTTAAATAGAACGTTTAGTTCCTAGCTCCATCCCCTCAGTTCACAAATGATTAACCTTAAGTGATCTCTTCTGTCTTATGTATGAGTCCTTAATTGATCAGTTCTAATTTCTGCCCGACTCACAAGAGACAGAACTGTGGTGTCTTTTGAAGTTTTAATATGCAGTTAAAAGCAGAACACAAGGTAAAGAAAACAAATCACACTAAAAATATAAAAAGACAAACTAATACAAAATACAACAAATAAAAAGCAAACCAACCTTTCCCTCACAGCAAAGTGTAGCAGAGTCTGGGTGAGCCTTTCCAATAAAGCTCTGAAATGTTTTATTTTACTCCTTAAATAGAACGTTTAGTTCCTAGCTCCATCCCCTCAGTTCACAAATGATTAACCTTAAGTGATCTCTTCTGTCTTATGTATGAGTCCTTAATTGATCAGTTCTAATTTCTGCCCGACTCACAAGAGACAGAACTGTGGTGTCTTTTGAAGTTTTAATATGCAGTTAAAAGCAGAACACAAGGTAAAGAAAACAAATCACACTAAAAATATAAAAAGACAAACTAATACAAAATACAATAAATAAAAAGCAAACCAACCTTTCCCTCACAGCAAAGTGCAGAAGAGTCTGGGTGAGCCTTTCCAATAAAGCTGTGAAGATCACTGCTTCCCTGTTGTTAGTCTAGGGTTCAACAAACTTCTAGAAATTAGTTCTGAAACCTTGTTAGGATCATATTTTCTTCAGTTGCAGACTTCGGACAGTTCCCGTGCTGGCATCTCTGCCTGCCCCCAAAGCTCTTTCGGGCTTCAGTCTGTTTTTCTTCTGGTGGCTGTCATTGCCAGGGCATTTCCCATTCTCCCTCTTGCCAGGCTTCATATGAGGAAGTGTCAGTGGTGCCTCATGTGAGTGTGGCTTCAACATTGCCAACACCAGTGCTTTTCCTTCCGTGTCTCAAACTCAAGCGTCAGTGGTGAGTTCAACTGTTACTCAACCAAGGGCTTCCTTTTCAATCTCCATTTCCAATTCAGGAGCACTTTACAGATGCCTCAGAGAGGTGGTGGGGTGCCTCCTGTGGTCCCCTAAAGGTTCAGCGTCTCTGGCCTCCTTATCAGAGGTAAGATCACATCAGTATAAAAGAGATGAAGGCTCTGCTTCTGGCTGTTTAGGATGTTCATTCCCTCTTTCATCCAAGACACCTCAATGTTTTACAGTCAATAACACAGTGATGTGGCACATCAGCAAGCACATGAGCACAAGGCCCTATCTTTGCAGATTAGCTCTTCAGGTCTGGGATATAGCTATCCAGTATAAAGTGACTCTTCAGCCAGTTTACATTCCCTCCAAGCACAATCTTTTGCCAGAGTCCTTCAAGTAGGTCCTGCACACAAACTTGTCAATGGATGCTTCACAGAGATGTATTCCTGGACATTGTCCATTGGTAGGGTATTCCCCAGGTAGTTCTCTTCACTTCCTTGGAAGAAGATGTTTCTTTACACTCCCCCACCCTTCCTCTGTTTCCACGAGTTCTGCAGAAGATCAGACAGGACTCTTCCAAGATTTTGCTGGTGGCTCCCTTTATCCCACACAGCATTGGTTCCCCCTTCCTTCTCACTTGGTCTGGTGCAGTTACAAGTTACCTCACCAGCTGAATATTCTAACACAAAATGAGGAATCTTTTGTCCAGCCTCACCTGTCCACTTTTCAAATGACACTGTGGGTGATAGGGTTTTGATCACTTTTAGGCATCTCTTTTCTGAGGATGTGCTCCAGGTTCAACAGGAGGCCAGGAAACCCACTACCATATCCAAATATAAAAGGATGTTCATGTTTTACTGTTGCAGTCATCACATTTGGGCTATCCCTGCCAGGGTAGCCCTCAGCCACCCAGAATACCAGAGGCTTAGTATTTCTGCGTCGGTTGCTTTCTCTTTAGGACTGACGTCAGGTCGTCAGTAGTATAAAGTAAGGCAGCCGATGCCATTACATCAGTCTTTCTTGCCATGGAGCCTGAAGCAGTTCACACGAGTGCCAGTCAGCTGCTACCTGAGTTTCATCTACCAATTTGAAGCTGAAGTCTTCTAAAGCTAAGTACCCCATTGGGGATCCTTGTTTCTTACGCTAACTGATGTCAGAAAAAGTTAACAATTGTCTCGCCTGTGGAAAGCAAATACCACACAGAGACTTTCATTCTTACTGCGTCTCTTGTTTAGACCCAGACCACGACGTCCCCCGCTATCACTTCTGTGCTTTGTTCAATGCCAGAACTATCCATCATCGGGCCCTTATTGTAGCTAGTTATTTTCGCTTACAATCCTCAAACTCCGATATGGCTTTGGTAAGCCATCCAACAGCAGATCCTCTGAAAAACCAAAGATAAAGACAGACCGCACAGGTCCAAACCTACTGACGACGCTTCCGTTAAACTAGTAGTCAGTTCTCCAGTCCTCAGTGAGGTGTTTTCACAGACTCTGATGCCCACTTCTGTGGATTCTCAGGTTGCTATTGAGACCCTTTCATAGTCCGGTATGCTGCAAAACTCTTCTTTGACTAAGGATCCTGCGGTCGTCTCTACCTTGGATTGGTCCGGATCCGCTGAGCAGGCACCTGCTTCTGAGGAAGTCCATCACACTACCAATTCTCAATACAGTCTTCTTTTGTGACTACCATTCTTTCGAAAACTGCTGACTTTCTTAGGCCCAGGATATGAGCCTCACCCAAGAAACCGATGACCCAATCTCAGGCACCTGCTTCCTTGCCTCAGTCTCAAATGCTTAAAATGGCAGAAGTCCTTATCATGCTTATCAGGGAAGCCAAGGTACCCCCACCAAAAGGAAAAGAGATCTGTCCCCTTTAGTTTTGTCTGAACAAGTGTCAGATGACTCTGATGCATCTGAATATGAAGACATGCAACCTCTCTCTACTTATGAGGATTCTGTCCCTTCCACCTCTCCCTCAGAGGATTTTTCCTTTGGGGAAACCCTTCATTCCTTAAGAGAGCATTTCCAAGGGGAGAGTCAGGACTACCCTCAGTCTGAAGAGACTCGGGGAATTCTTAGATCTTACACAGCACAAACCCTTAGCCATACCCCCAGTCCTGGATGTTGTGGAGGATGTTTTCCTGGAATCCAGTATGACTCTTGACACCCTACCTCCTGCACCCAGAAAACCAGACAGGTACTACAGAGTCCCTGACTCACACAAATTTCTTTTTAAAAATCCTACTGCTTACCCTGAGATAATTTCTTAAGGACCTAAAGGGATTAAAGCAACCTCTTGCTAAGAATCCCACCCCTCAGATAGGGATTCCAGAGCACTAGACAGATGGGGTAAAAAGTATACACCTCAACTACTCTTGCTGTTGGAGCACTAAATTGTCAGTTCCATATGCTAAAATGTCAGCAACATACCTTGGAACTCCTCAAACAAAAAAATGTCTTCCTTTCCTGCTTGTGCAGAATCTAAAGAGTTGCAAGAGATAATGTATTCTGCAAGTCAAGTAACTAAACACACCTTGCACTGTGGTTTTGATGCCCTAGAAGCTTCTTACAGGGCAGCAATCACCAGCTCTGTCATTAGAAGACATGCATGGCTTAAGTAACAGCCCTTGCCAGACCATGTCAAATCTAAATTGTTGGATGCCCCCCTGCACAAACACAACTTATTTGGCACTAAGGCAGAAGAGATCTTAAAAAGGATGGAAGAAAAAGCAAAATCTATGCAGACAGTTAAGGATTTCTTACAGGTCCAGCCACCCAGGTTCAGCAGGCATCGTCCCACCAAGCACTGGTCCTTTCCTGCTCCCACTAAGCCAGTCCAGCCCAGACACTGGGGAACCAGAGAGCAGCCACAGGGAATGCAGAGATCTAAGCAGTGGACTATCTCCACTTCAAAACCAGAGAGTTCTAAGCTACCCCCTTATGGTAAGAACTCACAATGACTCACCTCCTCCCTCCCTCTGCCCACCTTCTCTTAACCCTAGGAGGAAAACTCTCCTTTCATGCAAGCACCTGGGCCACCATTACCAGCGACTGCTGGGTTCTCAACGTAGTGTCCCAGGGATACCAATTTTCTTTCCACACCCTTCCCACCCCAAAAGGGTTCCCAGATCTACCTCCAAACCAGTGGGCAGATGTGCAAAAGCAAGTCCTTTCCCTGCTCTCTATGAGGGCAGTAGAGCACATTCCTGCAGAACAGGGAGGTCAAGGTTTCTACTCCAGACTTTTTCTGGTACCCAGAAAAGAGTACACCTGGCACCCCATCCTTGATTTATCCATTCTAAACACCTTGGAGATCCCAAAATTCAAAATGCTCACCCTCCAACAGCTGCTACCCATGCTCTCCAAGGATGTTTGGCGAGCCACCCTAGATCTAAAAGAGGCCTACTTCCATATTCCTGTCAGGGAATTGTGCAGGAAATATCTTCGTTTCAGGGCAGGATCTCAGCACTTTGTTCTCTGCATTTCCCTTTGGCTTATCTACTGCTCCCAGAGTTTTCACAAAATGTCTGGCTCCAGCCATTGCCTTTTGCAGACATTGGAATATCCAGATTTACCTATACTTAGATGACTGTCTAATTCAGGCAGACAGTCAGGAAAAGCTGCTCAAGCACCTGTTTTTTGTAAAGTCCCTTCTAACCTCCCTAGGGTACACAGTCAACGAAAAGAAATCCAAACAGGTGCCCACCCAAAGGATTATATTCCTGGGAGCAAGCCTGGACACAGCATCCCAGATGGCATTCCTTACACCAGAAATGCAAAATTTCCTGATACAGCCTACTTTTCTCAACTAGCCACCAGACCTCAGCTATCTGCAAGGACGATCCTGCAAGCTCTGGGGTTCATGGCATCTTGCCTACTACTCATTCCATATGCCAGACTGCATATGAGGAAACTTCAGTGGTACCTAAAAAGCCTTTGATGTCAACACTAAGACCTGGAGACTGTTATACCTATAATTCCTTGCCTCAGAAAAGGTTTTCTTTGGTGGGCAATAGCATGCTCCCACAACAAGGGACTGCCTTTCTCACCACCACACCCCCCCCACCGCTCAAACCCTCACCACAGATGCATCAGACTATGCCTGGGGAGCACAACTGGATGGCAGGTGCATACAGGGCCAATGGAGCCCACAGCAAATGATGGCCTGTCTTTTTCCTCTATTAAAATTCATGCCTCTGCTATCTCTGCTCATGTTCCCACTGAGCAGCCCCTTTTCTCACACCCCTTGATCAAACCATTCCTAAGATGGGCTAGCAACTTGAGGCCACCCCGAAAGAGCACCAACCCCAGCTTGAGACCTTAACTTTGTGCTGGAAAAGCTCACTCTGTCCCCCTTCAAACCAGCTTCTTCTGCAGAGCTAAAATTTCTCTCCTGGAAGACAGCTTTCCTTCTGGCCATCACTTCAGCCAGAAGAGTCTCCCGAGCTGCAAGCACTCATGGCTGTGGAACCCTTTATCATCTTCCATGCTGACAGGATATCCCTCAGGACTAACCCATCCTTCATGCTCAAGGTGATGTCCAGTTTGGCTCTCAACCAATCAATTCATTTGCCCCCTTTTTTCCTAATTCCTAGAACAAGGGGGAAAGTATCCCGCACTCTCTAGATTTGCACAGACAGCTCAGATTCTATATAGACAGGACTAAATCCTTCAGAAAGTCTGATCAATTGCTGGTTAGCTTTGCTACAGGGGGAAGGCAAAGCCATCTACAAACAAACCATTTCCAAATGGATAGCACACTGCATTCATTTCTGCTACAAACAACATGGAAAGCCTCCCCCAAAGGGGTCAGGACTCACTCCACCAGAACAGCCTCCACCTCTGCAGTTTTCCTCAGAGGAGCCCGCACCAGGAACATCATGGAGGCTGCCACCTGGACATCTTTTCACTTTTACCAAACATTATCACCTGCATGTCTTCTCCAAACCCAGGGCAGGGTTTGCCTCTGCAGTCTTGCAGGGCATCTTAGCCAGCCCCTAGTTTCCTTGACTGCCTCCACCCATTTCCTCAGCTTTCGGAATCAACCCAAATGTGATGACTGCAACACTGAAACACGAACACAGTACAGTTGTGTACACTTAGCATAAATGTAGATGTTCGAGTGTATTCACTGTTGCAGTCCTGGTTTCTCTCTCTCCACCCCCCTTTTTTCTTCTCTTTCCTTACAAGGGACATATTGGTATTTACTTTCTAGTGGTGAGGTTCTTCCACCAGAACCTGGCTCCTACTTGGGGGCTCCTGACAGGTTAGGGCAAGAAAAACTGATGTAATGGCGTCAGCTGTCTTACTTTATACTACTGATGACCTGACATCAGTCCTGAAGCGACAGCAACCGATGCAGAAATACTAAGCCTCTGGTATTTGGGCTGGCCGAGGGCTACCTTGGCAGGGATAACCCAAATGTGATGACTGCAACAGTAAATACTCTAACATCTACATTTATGGTAAGTGTACACAACTGTACTTTTTCTGTCTAGTGGTTCTCTCACCATCAGGATCCACTATCTGTGGAAGTTCTTGCAGTTATGTCTTATTTCTGTTCTGGGTTGACATATTCTTCAGTTAAAGCTCACCTGTCAGCAAATTCTGCTTATCTGCCCTTAAATCCACCTCTGGCCTTTAGGCTTGAGGTCTGCTTTTTTAAAGGTATGCTTCATATCAGGTCTCCCAGAAAGCCTATTCCACCTTCTTGGGACCTCAGTTTTGTACTTGACAAATTAATTCAGGCTTTGTTTGAGTCTGCTGCTTCAGCTTACCTGCAAAATTGTATTCGGAAGGCTGTTTTGCTATTACTTCTGCCAAGAGAGTATATGAATTTGTCTCATGGCTATTCCTCCTGTTTTAGTTTTCATAAAGATGGGGTGTCTAATCCTTTTATGCCTAAGGTGATTAATGAGTTATCCCTTAGTCTATTTAGCTTCCCTTTTTTTTTCTCTGCAGTCTACCAGTGCTGTTCTTCACAGCTTGGATTTGCATAGGACACCTCTGATATAAAACTAAAACTTTTGTCAATTTGAGCAGCTTTCTGTTTCTTTTCATCCCAGGACTTTGGGTTTTGCTGTTCTAAGCAAATCATCTCCTCCTGGATTTCTAATGCCATTTCCTTCTGTTATTTTCATGGTAAATATTTTTTCATCTGTACAGGCACATTCTTCTAGAGTGCTTTCCTCTCTTGGTACCCTTTTTCAAGAGTTTGGATACCAATTCCATCATTGTGGCTGCTAGTTGGTCTTCTGTTCATACTTTCACTAAACATTACAAGTTGGATGTTATTTCCAGGTCCAGACCAAACTTTGCCAGGGCTATATTGCATGGGGTTTTGGAGGGGTCTTCGTGCCTTATTCATTCAAGGTTTCCTCTTGAGCTCTCCCTTAAGTGAAGAAAACTGCAACAGCGATATGAAAGGACATAGAACATTTGTGTAAAATCTTACCATAACAGTAGATGCCTTTCTCTTCATTGTTCCAGTGTTAGTCACCTAAGGTATCTCCAGACAGGAATAGCCCAGTATCTGACCAGCAAACGAAAGCCTTCATCTCTTACAAGTGATGTATATCGCATATATGTCTTTCTCTTCACTGTTGGTGTATCCAGTCCCTCTCCTTCCCCCTCTGTCCTGACTCTTGAATTAAGCCTCCATCCTGTCCCTATAACAGGGCTTCCTGCTTTTTCCCTGGCCATGTCAGAGCAGGAGGTTTTGCGGAATAGTGTAAGAGGAAGCACCTCAACTCCCCAGGGGAGTTTCTCAATGAGGATACTGATCTCTAAGTAGGAGATGGTACCCCTAAGTCTCCACAGGATGACACCTCTTTTGGTGACTTATTGGAGCTGCTTCACCAATGAGGAGGCTGGATCAACAAAGTCCCCTCTCTCCGGAGGAGTCTGTGTTTTTGGAGACCTTCAGCATTAGCCCATCCATGCCTTGGGTGGTTTCCATCAGATGCTTTTATTGACCTAGTGTACCAGTGGGTGCGTAAGGAACCCAGCATGGTGGAACCTATTCCCATGCTTGACCAAGGACTTGTCTGGCCATCAGTGCTATTGTGGCTGCCACCAAGGAAATTTCTTGATCCACTACCAAACAGGGAGTCTTTGGATTTGGATCATTTAGGGAAGCGCTCCTGTGCCTGAGCCACTTTTGCACCGAGCGCTGTTAATTATCTTTCACACATCACACTTCATCATGACTTGGTGCCTGAAGTTTCAAGAAATGTCAAGATGCAGCAGTCTCCCGAGACTTAAAAGATACTGGAGAGTCAGTTGTTCACCCTGCCGTTTCCATGAGGCTTATTTCAAATGCGGACAATGGAGCATCTTGAGTAGCTGGCTTCGGCATTGCCATGTGGCGCCATGCTTGGATGCATCTATGTAACTTTGCAGATTGCTTCAAGGTATCCTTTGTCAATTTTGATGACTCTGTTTTGGGACAAAAATTAAGGATACCCTTAAAAAGGAGTGAGCAAGACAGAGGAAGACCCTGTCCACCATTGAAGTACACTGCCACCCCTCAGTGAACTTTTTCTAGGACTCCGAAGGCAGTAAGTTCCTCTTTCTCAGAAGGTCACACCAGTCTTCACTTCTTCAGAGGGTTCCACCCAAGGACGGATTGAGTCATAATGGATGTGGCCTGTGGGGCAGGGTAGTTTGCAGAATCAGGGTTTCTGTGGGACTTTCTCTGGTGGGCCCTTTCAGTGACTCAAGAATTGCCAGACTGTCCTGGAGGTAGTTGGGGGTCATTTGGCTCTTCACCCAAAAGCTTGGGAGGCCATCAGCCCAGATGCATGGGTGTTGAGTTGTACCCAGAGGTTACTACATTCCCTTTTCAGAGGTCCCAGACTTTCATCGAAAGCAACTTTGAGACTTTTCACCTCATCAGAGGACTGCATTCATCTGGAGAGTACAGGTGCTGCGAAGAGCATGTTTAGCTGACATGAAAGATTGAAACAATACTCATTTCATGAACTTTATAGGAATGGGGGTCCATTCTTGTCATGGTGTTAGAAACCAAAAAGATTTGGAAAAATTAAACCTGGAGAGATTCCCAGGCTTCTTGCAGATTGAGTAATCCTGGAGGTCCCAACAGACCAGCAAGGATCTGTAGCCTATTGCTGATTCTTTTTAGTACCAAAAAAGAGCAATGACCCCAGACCAGTTTTGGATTTAAGCAGACTACATCAGTTTGTGAAAAAGACCAAGTTCTGGCTGTTTGTGGTGCAGTCTATCATACCTCTTCTGAGGAAGGACATTTGATTATGCTTGGTAGATCTCAAGGATGCTTACCATCATATCAAGATAATGCAGGCACTCTCACAGGTTCATGCACTTCTGGCTGTAGGCTAGTCATTACCAGTTCAGGATCATGCTATTTTGTCTCACCACAGCCCCCTAGGTGTTTACCAAGTGCATGGCAGTGGTCATAACCTGGCTCTGGCTGCAGGGATTCCAGGTTTTTCTATACCTGGACAATTGGCTTCTCACTGCCCCACAAGAGGATTGTTGAGTATGGCCAAGGATGCTTTAATCCAACTGTGCGACCACTTAGGCATTAAAGTCATAGGTTGTCGACCTGGATACGGTCAATCAAATCACCAGGCTTCCAAGTTTGAGTGTTCAGCCTTCGTCCTCAGGTCTGGTCAGTGCTTGCAACCTCAACCTCCGGCCCACGCAGTTATGAAACTTCTAGGTCATATAGTAGCACCCATAGGGTGGTTCCTTCCTCTACCCATATATATGGCGGCTCTTCAATGGTCTCTGGTCGTTCAGTGTGGTCTTTCCTTACTCATCCAGTGGACTTTTCAGTATGGCTGACGAAAGTGTGTCACATCCAAATTCATTGGTGGTTGCAGTCTCATTTAGTAACCACCGAGAGTTTGTTTGTTCTTGCACCTCACTCAGCCACTGTCACCATGGATGCCTCTTTCCTGGGGTGAGGGGGCATTCTAAAGGGAGGATGGTTCAAGGGTCTGCGGAAGCCCACATTCACATCAATGTTCTGGAGGTAGTTTTCCTCCTTTCATTGCAGGCTTTTCAGCATGACCTTCCCAGAGGTGTAATTGCCATACAGAGAACGATAGGTCTATCTGGTATTTCAACAAGCATGGGGAGCACATGTATCTTGTTTATTGGAGGCCATGAGGGTTTGGCAATGGGCAGTTTCATCTCTGTGGTTTCTGGTGGCAACACACATCCTGGGCAAATCCAACATTCTATCCCAGCCTTAGCAGGATCATTCTGTTGCTTCACAAGTGGTCCCTATATATGAGGGTTGCAGCTTTGATTTTTTGGCACTGGGTCATTCGACAAGGGCTATCACTACTTATACAGCCTTACTTTCTAGAGTATCAATAGATATTTGTGCAGCTGCTACTTGGCTGGGTCACAACACTTTTGTATTGGATTATAAGGTGGACATTCATTATAGATCCAGGGTGTCCTTTGGGTCCACTGTTGCAGAATATCCTTCTCAAGGAATTTTTTTGCGGCTGGGGACTCTGTTTGCAGGTTGAATCCAGACTGAGCAGACATCACATACAAAGGCTTTGTACTTCCCGTAATGCTAGATCTGTGTTTTCTGTGTCTGTCTGGTTCAACCTTCCTCCTGCCTCCTCCTTTAGTTAGTATGGTGAGCTTCCCCTTTTTATAATGACTGGACAATAGAGATGACCTGAGTCTTGCATCCTTCTTGGCTGAGAAACCTTTTTAGTATTGGTCATCATGGAGCAAACGTGTTCTGACAATTGGGTTGAGGGGCAGGGAGATGTGGGTAAGGGAGGCAGAGCCAAGCAAGTTTGAAGTCTGATGGAACTGGCTGGTGTTGGATCCTAAGACTTGCAGGTTGGACCAGATGGAGACAGACAACATGAATCTATCATTCTGGTAAGTGCATATCTTTAATTTTTTACTGGTGCATATACTGTCAAGGTTGCCTTCCTCTTTTTTACAGGACACACTGCACATACCTTCTAGATCTCCATCCACTTTGTCATCCTTCAGGAGCCTTTCAAAAGCTGATGTGGACAGAATGATGAGGAAATTTCTCAGGACCCAAGTTCAGTTGAGAGTTATCCCATCTCTGTCTCCCAATGGACATATGAGTTTTGTACCATCCCAGAAAATGTTGGTTACTCCTACTCAAATCACATCTTCAACTTTGGAGGCATCAGATCCAAGATTCCAGAGTTTGTCCATGTTGGAGCCAAAGACTTGGTATTCATCTGTCCTGACACCTTCTCTGATCCAGCCAACCTGACTAGTTCAGTACCAGAGGGATCTCATATTTGTAGCTTTGGTGCTGGTAGGTTCGACTCTAAGGTTGATGAGGCCCTTCATTCCCCTCGGGGCTTTAGCATTAGCTCGACCCTGACTTCTGCTTTGAGGCACAGTTATGGGGATTCCCTGAGCTGCCCTGGTCAGGTGGCTTCAGCTCCTGCTAGGGTGGTTTTGGGCTGTCCCATAACAAATTCCTTTGATGCAGTGGAGAGCTTTATCCACTTAAGGGGATATACATTTGATCCCCTTGGGTCCTTCCTCTTCACAGCTGATTGCCCTAGGTTCTGCATCTGCTCATTCTACCCCATTGAAACAACCAGTCTGTTCAAGCCTTGAGACACTCCTCATACAGGACTTGTTGCAAACTTCTGAGTCTTCACCAGAGCATCCCCAGTGGAATTTCCTGTGAATCGTACTTGCAAGGGGAGGCACATTGATTCCCTACAAGAATTCTTAACAGAAGAGTTAGGCTTTGATGAAGGGGAGGGGATCTCCCATATCACCTGTTGAGGATTTCTCATTCAGAGAGATTTTCAAGCTTTTGAGAAACAGTGAAGCCCCTTCCCAGGAAGATTCACTGTTTCTCAAGGCTTTCAGAACTGGTTCAGCTACATCCTGGTGGTTCACTGGCTGATGAAATGGTAGATCTCATTTCTCATTGGCATGAAAAGATCCAGATGTGACAGAACCCACCCTTAAGAAGCTGGCCAACTATCTTGTTGTGCTGAAGGACCATGCTTACTAGAGTGGGGTTCTCCAGTTGATGCTGTAGTGCTTGCAGCAGCCACAAAAAAGAGTTGTCCAAAGCCAAGAAGGAACAAACAAAACAGTGCAAAAAAAGGTACTCACCACTATAAACAAACAAATTAATGTGTGTTCAAATCTGCCAAAGCAAAGTACGAGGCAAAGATAGCCTCTCAGGTGAAAGCTAACCATAAGGCTTTTTTTTAATTACGTTCGCATCCTCAGTGGAAATCCTCAGCAGTGTGTCGAGGTAATCATGAACATCAACACTTACACCCAGCCTGAAGCTATAGCAGACTTGCTGGTTGACAAGTTCAGTTCAAACTCCCCCCATCATCTGCTAGCACAGCCAAAGAAATACCTATAACCATCCCTCTACCAGTCATTACGAATGAACAGGTCTTCATTGTGCTCACTAAAGCCAGAAACATAGCCTTCATGGGTCCCAACAACATTCCAGGATGCTTCTTAAATAGCTTAAAACACAGTCTATTGACCATTAAAAACCTTAACTACAGCCTCCAGAAGGGCTATGTCTCAAAGGAATGAAGGACTGCAATAGTCGTCCCTCTGCACAAGGAGGGGCCATTAACTGACCCAGGGAATTATAGACCCATAACCTTGACCAGTCTTATCTGCATGGCTGTGGAGAGAACTATCATGGATATGATCAGTAACAACATAGGAAATCTGCAAACACTGGACCAGACCCAATTTAGCTTTGTCAAAGGGAGGTCTTGCCTGCTCAATATGGGGGACTTTTTTTGAGAAAGCCACCAGGGCCATGGATGAGGGGAAAAATTGTATACACTGCTTACCTATACCTGGCCAAAGCTTTCTATGCAATTTGCCACTCTGGGATCATAGATGAACTTACTGAGTTAGGCCTAACACCTACATCGTCAGACTGATAGCAGACTGGCTCACTGACTGGACACGTGTTGTCTAGATACGTGAATCTACTTTTGATAAGAAACTAGTTACTAGCAGTGATACCTCTCAACTTCATAGTGCTAGAAATCTAGACAAAGCATGACAAAGTGGGGGGACAAAGACCCAAAAACAGGGACAGATTTTAAATATTGCTTTTATAAACTTAGAAAGTTGCTAGAATAGCAGGGGTTGTGTTAACATCCATTTTGTTGAAGGATTTGAAGTCTAAAACTCAAATGTATGTCATTATTATTTCAATCACCAGAATATCACAGTGATTTGCCATAAAATCCCAAATTTTATGAGGAGCAGACCAGAAATATGAAGCAGAAATCTGGACATACTGCAAAAGTCTGATTAGTTGAGAGGTGTGCAGTGTCCCATAGGGCTCAGTGTTGGGACCCCTCCTGCTTGGTATATATATCCCTCTGAAGTGAATGCCAATGTTAGGGGCCTTTGACTGGCCAAGTTCCCCAATGACTGTAAGCTGACAGCAATCATTGAATCCCTAAACTATGTTGACATTCTACAAACAGGCCTAAAAATGACAAATGACTGATGCCAAAACCATGGTCTGAAACTAAATGCTAAAAAAATGCATAATTATATTACTCTAAATGAGATATCCCTGCAAATTATAATATGGTGATAGCACACCACTAAAAGCAGACCCAGTGATGAGGGACCTAGGAACAAGGACAGATAATAACCTAAACTTTGACCACCAAGTAGCTGCAGTAGTGAGGAAATACTTCTGTGCGCAACTTATAAATAAAGCATGACATCAAGATAAAGTCATGGTGCCATTGTACTCGGCTCTCATCAGGCCCATAATCAAGTACAGTGCTCCTTTCTGCATGTACTTAACCAGGCACTTACACCAATTGAAGCACCCCAGAGGTCTCTCACTAAAAAAAATACAAAGTGTAAGACACATGCCTTATGCAGACAGACTAAAGGCCCTAACCATTTACTCCATCTTATATCTTTTATTGAGAAGTGACTTATGCCTGATCTACAAGGCATTCTCTGATCCAACCCTGATGAAAAGGTTACATATTTGCAAGAAAAAATTATATGAGGGTTAAACGTTCTATGGACCTGTACCTTATTTATGACTGTAATAGAATTTGCTGGAGAGACAGATTCGTATCCCAAAGGCTACCTCATCTATGGAATGAACTTTGCATCTTTGCAAAACAAAGCCTGTCCTTCACTATCTGGCTGGGGATGGACAGATGCAGCCTGTAAAATGAATTGGGGCTGCAACACCCAAAGACCCACTACCCTTATACTACCCCACCTCATATCTGGGGAATTAAGATATAATATTACCATATCCTAGGTATTATTGGCTAGGCTTGCAAAGGCTCTTATGCCATTAGCGTAGTAATCACCTATGAACTAGCCTGGGAAAGTACTTCTATCCATCCATTAACAGGGAGTCAAGTGCTTTGGACAGGTTTAAAAAGAGAGTCTCCCTCAGCGACATTTGCCTTTGGTCGCTAAATTATTTGGCACACACTACTAGGTTCAGGGAGATATGACTAAGGAATTTTCCAAGTCCCTCTTGTGTGTCCACGTCTGTGGAGGAGAAAGACTGCCTTTGCAACTGGCCACTCTTCAATACCTGTTAAACACCTCCATGCAGCTGATTTCTCACAATACCAAAGGTGCTTCCAGGGTGACTGGTTTAACTGTAATCCTAAGTTGACATGACTGGATATGCCTTTGTGATTTTGTGAAGCCATTCAAGACATCTATCAATGCATTCTTAGATGGATCTACCTTATTTGGCCCTAAAGTTAAGGACACACTCCCTAGAACTCAACAAGATGGGAAAACTCTGTCTGCTATAGGAATACAATTTTCTAGTCTGCAGAGGACCTTCTCATAGAACCAAAAAGGTGATAGAAAGATGTGGTTCTAAAAATCACATATTTCCTCAGGACTTCTATGGTGTTAGCTGTCCCAACCGCAGGGGAGGGAACCGTCAATGGCAGACATTCCCCACTTGGTAGAGGATGTCTGCAAAACCAAGCCTTCAGAGCTCCTTTTTCTGAGAAGCCTTATGAGAGCTCCCCATTGCTGCACTCTGGAGGCCATTGAGGGAGCTTGTCTCTGCATCCGGAAGCCTAAGCATCCATCACTAAAGACATCTGGATGCAGACCGTTGGCACCAGAGGCTACTACATTCCATTTTCCCATTATCCACCCAAAATATCAAAGAAGATACTCAAATGTGCCACCCCTTAAAAAATATAAAGCCCAAGAAATAGAAAAGCTGCTAATAAAGAGAGTAATCCAAGAGGTTCCACCAGAGCAGCAAGGGTTTGAAACTTATTTGAGATTATTTTTGGTGCTAAAGAAAACTGGAGCCCTCAAGCCAAAATTGGACCCATGTCAGTTGAATCAGTTTGACAAACAGTCAAAGTTCTGAATGGTCACAGTTCAGCCAATTCTTCCTCTGCTACAAAAGGACAATACATGTTGAATACATCTCCAGGATGTATACGGTCACATCAAAATAGATGGTCCAGGAGATACCTTTGCTTCCGGACGGGGGTCAGTCACTCAGTTCACAGCCCTGCCCTCTGGTCTCACCACAGACTCCCTAGGTGTTCACCAAGTGTATGGCAGTGGTTGTAGCTTACCTGAGATTGCTGTAATTCCAGATGTTTCCTTATCTCGATGACTAGCTCTGAACTTCTTCCACCAGGCATCACTGACTGGCACCAGGGACTACCTGCTGTACCTGTGTCAACACTTGGGTAACCCAGTCCAACTACAATAAATCTCATCTCTCCCCAACCCAAGTGGAGTTAAAAAAATGCTCATCTGGATACAGTTTCTCTAATTGTATGACTGCCTCAATCCAAACCATCTACATTACATCAGGCAGTGCATCTATTGTCTCTTCAATCACTGCCGACAAGGTTGGTTCTTCAGCTTCTCAGTTTGATGGCAACCTCCACAACTCTTGTGCCTCTGGCAAGATTGTATATGAGGGTTCAGCAGTGGACACTGGCAGTCCAATGGTCTTTGAATAAACACCCCACGGATTTTCCTATTCAAATCACAAAGGGTTTCAAGGAACATGTTTCCTGATGGGTTGATTCAGGTACCAGGCACATCTCACAACCATCCCTGATGTCCTGTCTTTGCCCAAGGCCACTGTGACCAAGGACCCTTCCCAGCTGGGGTGGGGAGCACTACTTAGGACAGACAGTTCAATGCACATGGTCCCCTTAGAGGCCAATCTTCACATCAGTGTTTTGGAAATGAGGGCAGTCCTCCTAGTATTGCAGGCCTTTCAGGACATTCTCTCTCTCTAGGGATGATTGCTATACAGGCAGGCAACATCTCAGTGGTACAACAGGGGGAGATCTGCTCTTACCCCATGTGTTGAGAGGCAATCTCTTCGGCCACTTTCTTTTGGCAGTGTATATTCTGGAAAAGTCCCAACATTTTAGTGGACAGACTGAGCAAATTTTACTGCCTGACAAGTAAGGTCTTAATCCTTCAGTGGCAGAACAGATTTTTTGTCAGTAGGGCCAGACGTGCTGCAATCTCTTTGCTTCTGCCCACAATTTCAAATGCAGCAGGTATTTTGCCCTAATCCTCCCATAGGAGTCACCGAGATGCTCTGATTCATGATTGGGTCCCCCCATCTCCTTTACTCCCCTCATGCCCAAGTTTCAACAGAAAGCATGTGAACAGAAGAGCAAAGTGATCCTCATTACCCCATTCTGACCTCAACAAGTGTGGTTCCTTTTCCTTTGACCTTACCTGATATGCCTTCCTTAGAAGGTATGGAGATCTCACCCATCCAGGCTACCTCATCCGGAAATACAAGCCCTCAAATTAACCATAAAGTTTCTCCATTTTGTATGATGGTTAGACAGACCAGGCTTTCTTCCCAGGTTTTACACATCCTTACATCTTATAGGTTCATAGGTTCATACTAGGCTATCTGCCCTAGGGCATTTATAAGCCTAGCCAGAGTGTGTTTGGCTTTCGCCTCCCATTTTAAATTAATTATGCTATGCCCTTTTTCAAGGTTAGTATACTGTGCCTCTGTCTATCAGTCACACAGAAGTGATACCCGGGGTAAACCTATGATCTCCCATCCACTCATCAAGATTCCTCTTGAAGAGAGTCAAGTGAGGGACTGTGCCTAACCTGGACTGGGATTTTATTCCAGAGTGAAGGGAGCCTCTGGGTTATGAATCTGTCCCTCCAGCATGTCCTATTTATTTCAGTGCTGAGGATCAAGTCTCTCGAGTGCGTAGCTCGATGGGATTTGGATTTTCTGAGGTGCAGCATGTCCATTAATTCCGGGTTGGACATGGCTTTATACGTCAGGCACAGATCGCCTCTGAGCAGGCAGTATGCCACTGAGTAGAGCTGGAGTTTCTTTAACCGGGCAGCATATGGCATCTGTTTGAGCCCTTTGATCCTCTTGGTGAGGTACTTTTGGGGTCTTTCCAGTTGCTGCAGGTGTCTGGTAAGGTACATCCCAAAAGGGGCATTGTACTCAATTATGGGCCTGATGCAGGATGAGTAAAGAGGCACGATGACCTCCCCTGATCTAGATGTGAATCCCTTCATGATTAGATGGGCTATATAAAATGTTCTTCTAACCACTTTGGCCACGTGGTTGTCAAATGAGAGATTATCAACTTGGGTCCCCAGGTCCCTAATTACTTCTTCTGTACTTAATGGATTACCACCTATGTGGTAATTTGTGGGCACTTTGTTTTTGCCAAAGGGGATGACTATACACTTTTTGGCATTTAGCTTGAGGCCATGGCTCTGCCACCAGTTGTCTGTTTCTATGAGGCCCTTTTGGAGGATGCTTGTGTCTGCTGGAGAGTCGATTATGGCAACCAGTTTGTAGTCATCTGTGAACTTGGTCAGCCACAGTCCTTCCGTGTTGTCCTGTACCTCCGAGAAATATACCGAGCAAGAGAGGTCCCAGGACTGAGCCTTGTGGGACGCCACTTGTAACTGGTTTGGAGTCTGACATGGCTCCAGCAATTCTAACCATGTGGGTTCAGTCCTTGAGCCAGTTTGCAACCCATCTAGTGGCATAGGGGTTTATATTTAAGCTGGTGAGCTTATCTATAATGCCCGAGTGGGGTGTTGTATCGAAGGCTTTTGCGAGGTCCAGGTAGGCTGTGTGGACCACCTTCCCCTCGTCAATGGCCTTGGTGACTGTTTCAAAGAAATCGATCAGGTTTAAGAGGCAGGATCTGCCCTTAACAAAGCCGAACTGGGTAGGATCCAGTGTCTGTAGGTCCCCAATAACTTTATTTATGAGGTCCATGATGATCCTTTCCATAGCTTTGCAGACCAAGCTAGTCAGGCTTATGGGGCGATAGTTTCCAGGATCCATTGCGGCACCACCTTTGTGGAGAGGGACCACTGTTGCTGTATGCCAATCTTTGGGTACATATCCTGTAGTAAGGCTGAGATTGAAAAATAGTTTTATGTTTGGGTTTAGCTCTTCTTGGAGTTCATGTAGGACGCAGCCCGGGACACCATCTGGTTCCATTGATGCTGTGTTTTTTTGCTTTGGAGAGGGCGGCTCTTACCTGAGCATCTGAGATGTCAGGGGGGCAGCACTCTGCTGGGATAAATAGTTGCCCTTTTGGTGGGGGGGGGAGAAGTTTGTGCTGAACCTGTCAGCTAGGATGTTGGCAACGTCTGTGGGTTCGGTGTATTTTTTGTCATTTTGGACTAATTCTGAGCATATCTGGGAATTCCCACCCAGGTTCTTAACATAACTAAAGAAAGCCTTGTGATTATCCTTAGTGTCCTGTGCAATTTTTCTCTCGAAGCTGGCCTTAGACGATTTTATGAGTGCCCGTAGTTTTTTGCTAATACTGATCAAAGATGCCTTCCCTTTTTGGGATTTTGCTCTATCATGTAGTAGCTTTCTCCTTCTGTTGTATAGTTTGTTTATGGCTGGGGTCCACCAGACAGGACGTCTGCCTTTGGAGGATTACGTCTTGGTTTTATTTGGGATTGCAAGATCCATGCATTCCTGAAGGTGTTCATAGAATGCTTTTATAAAGGATTCTGCAGTCTGGGCCATATTTTCCACAGGCCCGGGGCCTTTGAAGGATTCCACTTCAGTTTTGAGGAGTGTGAAATTTGCTTTAGAGAAGTTTTTCACTGTGGTTTTCTGGGCAGGGGCTGGGGTCGGGATGTGAATATCCAGCGAGATTAGTTTATGGTCTGATCTTACCAGTGAGGGATACACTTCTGGTCTAGAGCATAGAGTCCCCATGTTGGTGATGATCAGGTCCAGTATGTTTTCCCCTCTTGTGGGAGTGGTAACAAGTTGTTCCATAGCATTTGAGTTTATAAATTCTAGGAACCTTTGGGCTAGGGTGTTGGAGCTAGAGTAATGCTCCCAGTCTATGTTTGGGTAGTTGAAGTCACCCAATATAATGGTGTTTGGAGAGACCTTCATAATTTCCAGTGTTCTCAGGAAGGCTGAGTGGGGTTCCTGGATTTGGGAGGGTGGTCTGTAGCAGGCTATAAACTGGAAGGCAGTTTTACCCACTGTTAGTTGCACATGGATAGTCTCTGATGCTTTGTGCTGTGCCACCAACCTGGAGGTGTGGGTATCTTTGACGAATATTGATACTCCCCCTCCTTTTGTGGTTCGGTCCAAGTTTTGGGGCCGAAAAGCATGGTATGAGGTATAACGTGGTAGTGCTGGGGTGCTCTCGGGAGCCTTGAACCAGGTTTCTGTTACTGCACAGATATCGATGTTCTCCATGCTAAGGAGAGTTTTGAGTGCGTGCATCTTGAGGTTTAGACTTCTGGCATTGAGTAGCATTACTCTTAGTTTCTTATCCCTTGTGATACCTATGGAGGTGGGTTTGTCTTTTGAGCCTTGCCTAAAAAAGGCACTATGAGGGTAGCAAGAGCCTTTGCCAATATCCGAAAGCCCAGGGGTGACAGGTGCAAGCCGTCCCTAGTGAAGCATCGTGGCTTGTCGAGCATGTCATCCCAGGCTGACAGGCATTGTATCCCCTTTGAATGACACCAATACTTAAGCCAATTGTTGAAATTGATCATCTTGTCTTCATATTGTGGCATCATTCTTGGTGAGGGTAAGATGCTACTCAAGGTCAGGGTCATACCGGCCTGGGCTACATGCTGAGAGAGCTCCTCTATGTCTCTTTTCATGTAGTCCAGGGAGGTACGTCTCAGGTCATTCACACCAGCATGGACAATGACTGAGTCATATTTGTACTTGCCTTGGAGTGACCTGAGTGCTTGTGTTATGTGGTGGATCCTAGCACCCGACAGGCAACTCACAGTGACCTTCTCCTTGTTCAGCCTGGTGAGCAGGACGTCAGTGTGCCTGACGATAGGGTCATCTATTACAAGTGTATCAGGTGTGTTGTTTAGCCTTAAGGGCTGTGACTGTTTGGCACACTGGCTTTGTGAGCTATGTGTTGCATGTGTTTTGTTTTGGGGTAGCGGTTGCTTGGGTGTCTGCTTTGGAGGTCTCTGCTGCTTAGGCAGATTTTTATTTAGAGCCTCTGAGTATGTTTTTGTGTGTTTATGTGTTTGGTTTGCTGTTGTGGTAGGTCTATGTGAGACTGGAATTGTAGTGAGTGTGGTTTCCTTCTCCTCCTGACTGGTTACGCCAGTACTGAGTTGAGAGAGCTTAGCCTTCAGTTTGGCTATATGTTTGCATCTCTCACGTGTTGGAATTTGTTGGGAGGAGGAGAGGGTTGTCTGTGTACATGAGACAGTTGTAACACTGCCTCAAGATTCCCAGATTCACCAGCTGGACCGGAGAGGAGATTGACAACTGACCTTTGGACATGCTAGAATAGTATTGGGAATTCCTTTATAATTGAAAAAAAGGGCCAATGGGGAACAAGGTACTCAAGGGGAGTTTGTGAGAGTGTAGTGCTTTTAATTTTTTAGTGCTGACTTAGTGAGCAAGTGCTAGGTAAATTAAATGCAATGTGTTACAGATAACTTAAATGCAAAAACGACAGAGTGTAACTTTCTTTCAAGTGAAACAAGGAAATAAGTACAGTAAGCAATGCAGATATCACTAGGGATCCAAAGAAGCGCTGAAAAGCCGCGTTTTAGGTGAATTAGCATTTCAGGGAAATAAGCAAACAACAAGCATACAAACAAAGCTAGATTCAGCAGGCCTGGATCTAGTCTATGCTACAGCAAACAAGGTGTACCAATTTCAGTAAGAAACAGTTCAAATATGCAGGCACTATAAGCCTTTAACCAGAAATTCCTAGCTCAGAAGGGCAGAGTCCAGCCTCTCCTCCCACAAGAGTGCAGACCACGAACCTTCTTAATGTAAAATAACTGGCCTGAAGCCCAAGTGCTTAAACCAGAACTAATACACTTTTAGAATAACAGACACTGAGCCCTCAATCAGCATTTCCCAACTTAGAAGGATGTAAGCTACCTGTCCTGCCACCACAGTGCAGGCCGCAAACCTTCTTAATGTAAAACAACTGATCTGAAGCCCAAGTGCTTAAACTAAAAGGCTTAGAATGAGTTACACCAAGCAGTAATAAATACAACTGAGTACTTTTAAGATGACGCAAAAGCAAAATAAAGTAGGAAGAAACACAAATACAGTAAAAGCAGATAAATTTTTTTTTTTAAGTGGAAAGAGAGAAAGGAGTAGCATAAACTAAGCTGATTGGCCTTCTCAAATGTTCTCCCTGTACTGGGTAGAATGAGGTAATGACACTAGACTGGGAGGAGGGTCCCAGATCAAATTTACATTAGGAGCAGGCAACTGCAAAGCCACCAACTATAAAAACACTATACCAACAGGGACGGAGGGTGGGAAACAAACTGCAGAAATGTTTCTCACACCTGAAAAGCAGCAGTGAGCCTTTAAATGAAAGTTTTAAACAGCTAAAGGAGCCTCAAGAAAAAAGAGTTTAACTGCAACAAGTTATTACAAACAAACAACCCAACAGATGCTTAATAAAAGTGGACAATTTCCAGTTAATACCTCACACACAGTGAAACTAGCTAGAAAAATACACAGTACACAAAGTGCTATAAATAAAGAAATAAAGAACAAAATAAACAAAAAACAGGATACTTAATGTTATATATTATAGCTCCGAGTTTCCTCAGTGTCCTTCCTTCGATCAAGCTCAGTGTGAAATGGCAGAACACTCACAAATGAACTTCTTAGTTAACAGAAAGTTGAAACCTGAGACAGTTTTTAAGAAAGAAATCTCAAAAGAACCAATGAGGTGCTTAGTCTAAGCTGTAGTCCAGGTGACCTCAGTCAGTCAATGACCTCAAACAATTCTCTCTCACTGAAATGCCTGATGGCTTTGGCTAAACCAAGATGTCCCTGAATATGTGCTCAGACACACAGCCTCCATAAACACTAGGCCCAAATACAAGCCTGAATATGGAAATGCTACCAATATCCCCACTACTTAGAACAAACTGCAGAAATGTTTCTCACATCTGAAAAGCAGCAGTGAGCCTTTAAATGAAAGTTTTAAACAGCTAAAAGAGCCTCTAGAAAAAGTTTAACTGCAACAAGTTATTACAAACAACCCAACAGATGCTTAATAAAAGTGGACAATTTCCAGTTAATACCTCACACACAGTGAAACTAGCTAGAAAAATACACAGTACACAAAGTGCTATAAATAACAAAGAAATAAAGAACAAAATAAACAAAAAAACAGGGTACTTAATGTTATATATTATAGCTCCGAGTTTCCTCAGTGTCCTTCCTTTGATCAAGCTCATCTTCCCAAAAGGATTCTACTAGAAAGATGTTTAAGAGCAAATGGAAAATATTTTCTGTTTGGGCCAGTCAGAGACACCTGAATCCCTTTTCAACACCCATTCCAGCTGGCCAAGATTTTCTGCTTTCCATGTTCTATAGTGGAGCAAGTTACTTCACAGTCAAATTACAATTGGTTGCAATTTCCATTCATCATTAGTAAAGACCATTCATCTTTGGCTTCCTTCAGGCTAACCTTTCCTCAAAGGTTCTTTCCTACTCAGACCTCTAACAAGGATCCACTTCTCCTTGGGATTTGACAGTTCTCCTCCAGACCTTGATGTAATTTTCCTTTGAACCCACGGCAAAAGCTGAATTTAAATTTTTTGTCTTGGAAGACCATTTTTCTATTTGCTATCACATCTGTCAGGTGAGTATCTGAAGTCCAGGCATTGTCTTGCCAGCCATCTTACCTTATTTTTCATAAAGACAGTTTCTCTTCACACTTAACCCTTCCTTTCTCTCAAAGGTAGCATCAGAATTTTCTCTTAACCAGTCCTTTAATCTACCAGTTTTCTTTACAAAAGTCTGTAATAAAGGGCAATATATGCTTTATTTGTTGGATGTCCACATATAACTGAGATTCTACCTTCACAGAACAAAATATTTCAGGACATCTGATCAGTTTATTTCCATTTTAAAGGCTAAATTGGGATAGCCTGTTCCTAAAGTCAATCTAGCAAGGTTGCTCACTGATTATATTTTCTCAGTTTTTTAGCAAAACAATTTGACTTCACCAAGACCACTGCAGGCTCATTCCACAAGGTCAGTCTCCAACTCCTCCACTTTATCAAAGAGTTCTATATATGATATTGTGCTGCTGCTACTACTTGGTCCAGTGCTTATACTTTTAGAGCTCATTAAAAGTTGAATATTTTTCTAGGGACAGGACAGCATTTGGTTCTGCTATATTCCAGAATATCCTTCCATGACACCACCCTGAGTTTTTACTAGCTAGGGACTGTGTCCCAGTGTTTGAGAAATGGATGTGCAAAACATCAGATACAAAATTTATGTACTCACCATAATGGTGCATCTGTGTAATCTGTTTTCATCCTTCATCTCTCCAGCCCCCTGCCATTGCTGAAATATACTGTTTTGGTTTCCTGGTATGACCTGGAGGTATGACCTCTTGGTCATTTTACTGACTGATCTCCAGATATGTTTGCTGTCATGTTTCTACAGTTTTTCTAGCTATCTACTGGTCTGCTTCTACATCGTAATATTAAGAGGGTAAACTCCATCTGAGGGAATGTGGTGTTTGGAGGATATTATGAATAAGGGTAGGAGCTTGAGCTATGGATCCAAAGCAAGTCTAATCTGAGGTCAGATCTGAAATGCATCATTATGTTGAGCACATAACTTTTGTTTTTCTTCCCCCTCCAAGTTTTTGCCCCCTGCCTGTGCATGCCAACCATCAAGCTTCCCCAAGATGGACATGAATGTATTCATTCTTCCATGCTTCTTATGCTCAGTACAGAATAGACCACATTCTATAGGGGTGTCTTTCAGACAACCATGAGGGTGACTTATGTGTTCATTGGCTTCCTGTAATTGGGGCATGTGTGCTGAGCCTTAACTCCTCCCTTGGGCTAGGGAGACCAACCCTCATCACTTTAGGGATCTACACTCATTTCTCCCCTCTGTAAGTGTGCATGGGAACATGGACTTGCAGTGAAAGATGTCACTGAAGCAGCTTGTTGCCTATATGCTGTCCTTTGTCACCAGTTCTACTCGAAGGAAATGTGGCATTGGGTAGACCCTGGTCGAGCCCCCTCATCCTCCTTTAGCAGTTCCAACAGATGCCAACTGTTACTTGAACTATGGCTGCCTGGACTGTAGTTAGGGATTTTTAGCTCTCTGCGCTAGAGGAGTTTGCTGCATATAATGTTTTTCTGCACATTCCATCAAAGTGCTGATTGTTAAAGGACATTGAAAAATTGGCAGAGATTCTGCACCAGGGTGCCTGATTTGTGATTTTAGATTGTAAATTTGGAAAAAATGAATTCCTGCTTTACCAGCTGTCACTTGTACTGCTTCTGCTGCATGGTAGTATGTTGTGAGACAAGTTTTGGTATTGTGGCTCATCCATCTACTGTTTTAGTTTAGATGACTTTAACAACTTTTTGTGTATTTAATTTTCACATTTGTTTTTAAACAATCTGGAGTATATTTTTAACTATGTTGTGAAAATTCAGTTGCAGAATGCAACATTAGATGATCTTTATGTGGCTCACTGACTCTCTCCATTTGGGAACTAGTTGTAAGCAAACATCTGCCTAGCTGTCCCTACACCCAGAGGTCTACAGACATCACAGCATGGACTGGATTCTCTGTTGACACAAGAACACAGGACTGTCCCTGACAAGGACAGTTAGCCTGTGCCATCTTCAGGTTTTGTTTTCTGCAAACACGTATTTCAGCAAGCAGGTTTGTGGTCAGTCTGTCTTTGCCCCAGAACTCCAGTCTTTGGAATAGTTTGAATGATAGGTACTTTGTTTGAGAAACTGCTTCTGTTGCCAGATTTTGTTTTTTGTTATTGAACACTTTTAAGGGAATAAACCTTCTTTTGATACTGCTTGAAATTACCTTCGTGCTCATTTTGGATTAATACAGTCCTAATTGTGTGTTGGTGGTTTGTGCTATCCCTGCCTGCTTGGCTGCTTACTTTTGGTGGAGTTGTGTGTTTTTTGCAGCATTTTCTTTTGTTTTGGTCACTTTTAAGGGAAACATATCTATTTCCTGTGGCATGTCTCACACAGGCTTAAAAAGTATTTACTGTTGTCAATTGCCAAAACAAATATTTGCTTACAATGTGGGGAAACAACTCCCTCACTAGAACTTCTAGATTAACTCGTTTTTATTGAACCTGGTGCATGACATGCCCAACAGTCCTCCTTTTGCCTTTAATTCAGGACAATCAAGTGTAGGGTAGAATTGCTAGAGAAATGCTTGGAGAAAGCAAGGGAGGTCAGTGGCACTATGATGTCTGCTGATCACGCTGAGCTCAAGGTTCCTTGTCATAAGAAGAATCCAGTGCAAGTTAGAGTTGCAGACAACAGTCAATTGGCATCAGTCAATCCACCCAGGCCCGTGATTGCCAAAAAGAGAGATACATTCCCAGTCATACCCACTGGCTAAGCACATGACTGAGGCCTTCTACTGAGACCTTTTTGGAGTCCAGTATGTTATCTGTCCCCTCAGCATCCTCACAAGCCAAAAAGACTTGAATCATCGGATGGGTGCAGGATTGCTGTGCAGGTTCAAGTTTCCAACTTGAATTCCAAGAATACTGAGAGGGAGATTATCATCTCCCAATTGAGAGTGGAAACTTCTGTTAATTTGGCACAGGCTGAGCACATCTGATGCCATACATTGGATCCAGCTTTAAGGGCACACTCAAAAAGTATGTAACCAGTTTGCCTTAGTCTAGGCCTTCTGCGTCTCAGGCTGACCAGGCTTATCTACGGGACCTTGTCAGGCTGGCTGAGAATCTCCTCAATAATGAGATCCAGACAGCTTAGCCATAGAAGGACCCCTCTTATAGGATCTTGCAAAACAAAGAGGGACCTTTACACATTGGAGCCCAGTGATTCTTATGACTGGTGGAATTTTAGTTTGCATATGTACGCCAGATTTCCTGTGGTTCATATGATGATTCGGAATCTGATGAAAATCTTACCTTGGCCTGTTAGGTTTCAAAACATTCTTTGTATTGGTGTCTTTTATACTTTAGAAACACCTAGTATGGCAACTACTTCTGGGCCTGTTATCAGGAGGGTTAGGTGTTGGCAAAATGGTTAAGGTTGGCAGAAATTGAATATTTCTACAAGTATTGGCTATCTTAATTTGCTAATAGAAGCAGCTGGAAGGAAAGAGAAAGAACTTATCAGCATTATAGAAAACAAGTATCAACAGCTAATTAATAAGTATGATTGTGAACTTTTTCGTAATTTTCTAAATGAAACGATTGAACACATCTCCTTGTACAAGAGGAGGTTACTACAAGTTAAAATGAATAAATTATGTAGAGATCGTCGAGACTTCCAATTAGGTCACATCTTTTCGTGGCCACGAGATGAGATGACCAATAGTGCTGTGCGAGAAGCCAGAGGGGAGGGACAACGAGATGACATTGTACAACCATGCAATGAGAAAGCTGATGTTACACGGGAAGGAGATGTAGCAGTCGTGAATGGAGGCCAGCAATTTGGCAAAACGCTAGATTGTTTCTCCAATGCAGTGGATGGACAAGGCGATATGGGTGCAAGAACAGTCGTTACGGTTGCTGAAGTCCATCAGGAACCGAATAGAGACAATATTTTGTCTGATAGCAATTTTGATGTCTTAAATGGAGCTGGTACAAAACCATCGCTGAAAACGAATGGCTCTTATTCATATCAATTAAATTTTCCCTTACCAGTACGGGACACTTCATCCACGAGGGTAGGGATGAAGAAAGGGAATTTTCAGAACAGGGGAAGGAGTACCACGAGGTACAAGAGGAAGAGCGAAGACAGTTTGGAAAGCCAGTGGCCCATAAAGAAGGTGTTTCAACAGCGACAAGTAAGACATTGATTACCAATTTATCTAGTCATAATTTAACTGTGTTATGAGTGCAATGTTTTAAACAAAGGACTGACATTCATTCCTTCCATTGATATGAACATCGTGGACTTAATTTTAGATGTCAAAATGTTCACAAGGAGCATAATGTTAAAATGTATGTATCATCAGATGGATGATGCAAGTTTTTGTAAATTTTCTAAGCCCAGTTGCTATGTTCCTAAACTTTCACCAGTGGTTAATGCCTTTGAACAAATTTGTCTAGCGGGTATTTACAATGTATTTTATGCTTCACAAGGTAATAAGAATAATCATGGTAGTTGCAATCTTACTAAGGAGGAATTTTCTGCTTTACATGATCTTGAAAATAATACTAAAATAGTAATAAGACCAGCAGATAAAGGGGGTCGCATTGTAGTATTGGATAGAATTGGGTATAATGAATTAATGCATGAGATGTTATCAGATGAAAGTTTTTACCAATTAACTACATTGCAAAGTGTAACAGATATGGCACATTCCGTTAATAGAAATGTTAAGTTAATGGGTGAACATGGTTTTTTGAATGGAGAATTAATGAAGTATTTTTTGATGGACACATATGTTATACCCCAGATACAGGGACTCCCCAAGCTGCATAAAAATATGATTAGGCCCCCTATGAGACCAATAGTCTCAGGAGGTGGGTGGTGCATGGAACCCATATCAATATACTTGGATGTTAAGTTAAAACCTCTGTTTGAGAAACATAAAACTGTACTATGTGATACTGAACATTTCTTACATGATTTATATGAATGCACTGGTAATGGAATGAGGATGGATGAAGTATTTTTGGTTACACTAGACGTAGTTTCTTTATTCACTGTCATTCCTAATTCTGTGGGTATTGAATTGTTGTCACTTTGTTCTAGTGGATTATTTGGAGGAGAAGATATAGCTTTGATACAAGATCTCATGAACATCGTGTTAAGTAATAATGTTTTTATGTTTGAAGGTGCAGTGTACCACCAGAAGAATGGTGTAGCTATGGGCAGTTCCTGCTCTAATAGCTATGCTAATGGAGTAATGCTGGCCTGGGAATTAGAGTTTGTGTTTGATAGCCCGTATAAGGATTTGATCATTATATACAGGAGATTTGTGGATGATCTTTTTTATTTTATGGGGAGGCACAGAACAAGATCTGAAAGTATTTGTAGATTATTTAAATAATACCACCACGTTTCTTAAATTTACGTTGAATTATTCTAGATCAGGCATTAATTTTTTGGGTGTGTTTATAAAGAAGGATGCTGGAGGCATAATTTCTACTAAGTTACACAAGAAGGAATGCTATGTTAGTAGTTTACTCAGTAGGCATAGTATGCATCCCAGGCATGTTTTCACGAATGTGACGCAGAATCAATTTTTTAGAGCCTCCAGATTGAATGTGAAAGAAGAGGATTTTGAACAGCATACTCACATTATCAGTAATGAATTAAGGTGAAGAGGCTACGAAGAGAGGATGATAAAAGGATGTAAGCATGATGTCAAGCGGCTGAGAAATAGTAGGGCTAAGCCCTACTTTTCTCATAGAGAACCAGTGGCAAGGAAAGAATGTAAGAATAACACCAGGTTGACTATGTGTATACCTTTTACGAGGGATGTTAGTAAATATACCAGTATTTTTAATGGCCATTGGAATATACTTATGACTGATCCACTTGTTAAGGGGATAGTTGGTGATATACCGCAATTCACTTATAGAAACAAGAAAAACTTGAAGAGAAGACTTTGTGTACCTAAATATGATTTGACCAGGGCGATAATACATGGGACTGTATCGTGTGGCAGTTGTAATCAATGTAGGTATATTAAAGAGGGTGTTATTTTTCAACATCCAGACACAAAGAAAGTGTATGACATTAGGGTCAATGCCACCTGTAATACCAAACATGTTATATATCTTGCTATATGCTCACTATGCCACAGTTTCTATGTTGGCAAGACTGATAGAATGCTGAAAGAGAGGATAAGGGAGCATATGTACCATGTTAGTAAAGGGTCAAGGATTAATGCCTTATCCAAACATATTTTGAATAAAGGTATGGGTCATAATTTTGGATTTATGGTCATTTCTAAAGTATTAAAGAGTGTTAGGTATAGTGACATTAGGGAGAGAACGGAAGAGTTGGAGGCCAGGTGGATCATCATGTTAAGAGCTACCTATGGGCATGATCTGAATGAAAATATGCCAATGGAACCAACCCTTAAGAAGAGGAGGTTACGTAGATAGTTAAGTGTTTGTTTTTTATGTGCCTTTTATATACCTATCGTGTTTATTTTTTATGTATTTCTTATGTGTATATCTACACATCTTTGAGTGCTTTCATACATGTCTGAGTTATACACCTTTATACACTTTTATGCATAAAATGTGTGCAGGTTTTGTGACAATGCATAGTTCATAGTATTTTAAATGTTTTTAAAATGTTTCTAATATGTTAAAGTTCTTAAAAGTTTTTAAAAGTAGTTTTTTCTTTAAGATGAATTGATCATGTGCTCTTATTAGAGTATTTAAACAGGTGATAGTGTGACTTCATTCATACACCTGAAGAAGCAGTAGTGAAAGTGCTTGTGTGGTCTGAATAAAGCAGTACTGGTTTCACTGGAGAAGATTTTTGTTCGTGACTTTTTGCCTTTGCTGTTGCACTTTTTGTCGTTTAAAGTAAGAACTGGAACTGAAGTGTACTGGGTTTTCCATAGTCTGCCTCCTGGAGTTACTTATTTTTCTAAAATGGTTAAGGTGTTTACCTGACAAACATAAGGTACAGGGCTTGATTCTCACCTTTGAAAGATAAACTGGCTAGGCTTAAAATGGCCAACAGGAGCAGCTAGCCTAGTACTTAGATATGAACTTACCTATGCTTGATTCAGAGAATAGACCCTTTCTCAGCATGGTAAATCTGAAGTCTTATAAGTTCCCCTTGACAAGGATTTTCGGTTTGGACCCAAATCCCAAGCTGTTTTTAAAAACTAGAGAGTAAGGCTAAGTCCCTGCGGACTGTAAACATTTTTTTGTAGGTTCAGCCACCAAGGGTTAACAGGAATTAACTGATGCACAAAATAAAAAGTTATCTTGTAGCAAAAAAGAAACAACCACCAGTATATCCAACAGATTTAATGAAACTCTGACATCTCAGCGAAAGCCTTCAAGGAGTATAACACAAAGTAAAAAACTTCCCCCATATATACACATACAAATATATCAATTAAACAATCATACAATTAAAGAAGTACTCTCCAATTACATTCTTCATTTAGTCCCCTTGGAGACACGGTATCACATTTTAAAATGTAAGTAGATTCTTTTAAAAGCAACTGTTTCTTGATAAGAGAAACATCAAATCTAGATATTTGTATTTTTTCCAAACAGCGCCTTGCAGCCCTTTACTTTCTCCATCATGAAACAAACTCAAATGTTCATCTGTAGAGCTCTCTGCTTTTGTATTAGCAACATCCCTCACATGCTCTAAAATTCTAGTTTTAAAACACCTTTTTGTTTCTCCAATATAAAATTGGTTGCAAGGACATCTCAAGGCATATATAACACCTTCAGTATTGCAAGTAAAATGGCCACAAGTTCTAAAAGAAACATTATTTATTCTAGGAAAAGTTATTACATACTTGCAAGCCTTGCACTTGCCACAAGCAAATGTACCACACATTGCCAAACTATATGGTATATTGGGAGATGGAATACTGAATTTACCTCTTACCAAAAAATTCTGTATACTTTTTTCCTTTTCTGTAGGAACATACTAGTTCTTTGTTCAATCACTCTGAAGCATCCCTTAAAGATGTCATTTATTTCCAGAAATATCTAACTTGATCTATTATTTTGGGACTGAGGCAACTGTATGTTGTAACAAAAAATACATTTTCATTTTTCTATTTCTTATGCACAGCCCTAGTGTATTGTGCATCCTGGTTACTTTTCTGGTGTCCATTAACTCTGTGTATACATTTCTGCCAACTATCATGTATTGTCTTCACATCATAGCCCGTATTTTTAAACATGTCTATAGTTTTATCTAGTTCTTCTTTGAGATACTCTGCAGTATCACATAGCTTATACAAGCAAAAAAAAATTTACCAAAGGGAATAGCTTGTATTATATGGGGTGAATGCTAGCTTTCACCATACAAAAATTGTGTGCCTTCACTAAATTTCCTGTGGACTGAAGTTTTTAAAATATTCCCATCTGAAATATCTACTGTGACATCTAAATAAGGGACACAAGTCCCAATTTTCAGACTGTAAAATTTTAGTCCAAATCTATTGTTTTGTAAGTCCGCTATAAATTCATCAACTAATGCTTTCCCCCCCTCAACCGGAAAAATGAGGTTGTCAATAAATCTGTAATAGAAAAAGAAAAGCACACCTAGCCAACGGAGCTCAGACCCAACAACTGCAATGGTGAAAATGAATAAAGTCAAACACAAAACCATGCGCTGGGTCAAAAGGCTGTATTCCAAGGGTCCTCGAATACTTCCAATACATAGAACAAAAGTCTAAAGCTGTTGTAGGTAAATTGCTTAGAAAAAGTACTCAGCAGCCAGATATATCTCGAAGCTGTTTATTGCAATAAAATGTAAGCGCTTTCACCCAAAGGCTTCATCAGACATTCAATAACATATATCCAATCATTATTTAAATACATGGTGGGTCTACCTTATTGGTCAGAATTCATCAGGTGTAAGGTACCTACTCAAATATTCAAATAAATAGCTAAAAAATGCTAAAACAGCATTAAAAACACATTAGGAAAAAATAAGATAAAATATTGTATTAAGAACATTGAAGCCTAGTATATAATGGAATTAAAGCGCAATATATAAAAATATATACAAAATAAAATGGAATATATAATAGATAGTATATAATATAGAATATAGAATATATATACACTCCATAAATTCAATAACAGAACTATACAAAAAACATATAAAACACTACAACACACAGCACATAAAAACATGTGCTAAACCAGTGCTATAAATATACGATGCCTAGTGCTTAGGTCTATGGCATCTCTTCTTCTTTAATACTGGTTTAATGTGTACCCGATCATTAAGGCCAGGGTATTTATCTGCCCTGCACCTAATAATCCACCTCATCTCATTTTCTAATGTCAGATTTATAAGGTCACCCCCTCTATCATGTTGAAGGATCTCCTGTATTACGCAAAAGGTAAACATATGTTGTGGTCCTGAAACCTTAACATGTCTGGCTAGTGCATTGGAACCACCCCCTATTCTAATCTGATAGAGGTGTTCCCTAATTCTCTCTTTAAAAACCCTGTTCGTTTTCCCTATGTAAAACGAAGTACAGGCTATGCATCTAGCCAGGTAAACCACGTTCATGCTCATACAATTCGTGTCTGTTCTAAACTTAAACTCAAAATGATTAATGGGGTGGATAAAGGTGTTTTGAGTGTCTATATGACAACATTGATTACAACGTCCACAAGGGCGTGTATTATAGATGGAATCACATCGTTTGCCCGTGTCAGGTTTCAAATTCTTATAACACAACATACTCCTAATATTGGATTTATTTTTGTATGTAAATAATGGTTCAGGACCTACTACATCTCTAATAGTTGGATCCAGGGTAAGTAACTCCCAACGATTCACTATAAAACTTCTAATTGCTCCTGCATCCTTAGTAAAGAATATCGGTGCCCTAACAGGATGGATTGATAAAGTGTCCATCCTAACTTCTTCTGATATATGGGAATTGTTTGAGAAATAGGGTCTAGCTTTGGTGGATCTAAGGTTATTGACATCTATAAATAATTCGTCAAACATTTTTGCATCATATCCCCTCACAAGGAACATATCTTTTAGCTTTTCAATCTCGTCCTCATAGCCTCTATCACTAGGATTCAATCTAGAGGCTCTCATGATCTGACCTTTCATAACGTTGTTAAATACATATCTAGGATGCATGCTCTGTCTGTGTAGCAATGCATTCCTATAGCATGGCTTGCGATGTATGGATGTATTTAATAACCCATTAGGCAACCTAGTAAGGTCTACATCCAAAAAGGAGATCTTATCCTTGGAATAATTCATGGTAAATCTAAGGAAGTCAGTAGATCCATTAATCTCATGAAAAAACACCAATAGCTCTTCTATATTTCCAAGCCAAACAAAAAGGAGATCATCTACGAACCTCTTATAAAAGCCCACCTTCTCTCCAAAGAAATGATTCTTGAAGAGGTATTGCTCCTCCCAGCTTGCCATAACAATATTGGCGTAGCTATTGGCACATGGAGTGCCCATAGCTACGCCATCTTTCTGCAAAAATATAGATTCTCCAAACATGAAGATGTTATTGGTCAATATAGTCTCCAAAAATAGACTAATCAAGTCTATACTCTTGTCCGTATACAAAGATCTCACGTGCAAATAATGTTGAAAATATCTAATACCTACATCATTCGGTATAATAGTAAATAAACTCACCACATCAAGTGTAATTAACAAATAACCTCTACACTGATCCACATCTTTCATATAGTCATACAATTCCAATAGGAATTGTTTGCTATCTCTTAATATATGTGGGTTATTATCAACCAAAGGTCGTGCAAAATATTCTACATAAATAGACATGGGTTCAGTAGACATGGGTTTTTCTTATACGTATACGTTACTTGTCTACACCAGCCCAGGAGGATGGCTGACAATTCCGAGAACAACGTTGAATTGCCTTACGTACCTATCGTGAACCATTCTACCTATAGGAAAGCAGAACGCTTTCAGGATTGTATGAGAGGAAAAGACAACATGTTACTGTTGTACGAACCCTGTTTGGACTCTAATGTAGATATGGAGAGCGACAAAGTCAGTTTAGACATCACGGATGACTTAAATAAACTAGAAATGGATTGTGTCAAGCTCAAAAGATTGCAACTACAACGCCAGCACTTTGAAGCGTGCTTGGCGAAAAAGATAGTGCCACGAGGGTTACGGGTGTTGAAGATGCCCACCTCAGGTAACAGGTTTCCAGAACTCTTGTTTAAATGGCAACAGCTTAACTTAAGAGTTAAGCTTTAATTGTACGAGACTATTGATTGATTTTCATACACCTGAAGAGGAGAATTTAAGGAGAACAGTGAATGAACAGTTTGATAAAATTAAACTGAAATGCGTTAGTGAAGCTACTCATTTGTTGTTAGATAATGTATTAGATAATGTGTCCCTCTTTGAGAAACGCTTATTGGAACAAAAAAAGAATAAGATATTGAGGGATGCGAAAGATTTTAAAAATAATTATGTGTTCACTTGGCCTAGGCCATTTAACAATGTACATACTGCTAATTCTAGAAACAATGTTAGCAATAATGTAGTCAGACCAACTCCTGAGTTGGATACTGTTGTTAATAATGCTGTTAATTTAGATAACAACCCAGTAAGTGTTGAGACTGATAAAGCTATAACTTCACGTGCTTGCACTAGTTGTGTACCTGTGGCTGCTGTAAATGGTGTTGACACTACACATACAATGGTGAATTCAGGCCCCAACACTACTCATAGTACACCGGAATGTACAATGGCTGCTGAAGCAGTAGTTAGAAGGAAGATACCTGCTCAGGAGAATATCACTATAACCTCTAATACTAACACGCTGTTTACTCCTTTCCCCATAGCACAGCCCCAGCACAATGGGAGGGAGAGGTCCATGAGCAGGGGTCGCCACAAGAGGAAGGGGTCAGGGGGCAAAACAACAGGACCCACTTTGAAGAAAATGTGGGAGAGGACTATAACTCGTTGATTGTTAACCTAACAAGTAGGACCTTGAGTGTATATGAGGAACAAGTACTGAATAAAGATCTAAGCTTTATCCCCACTAGTCATGGGGATCTAGTGGATTCCATTATAGATGTTAAGATGTTTGTCCGGAATATACAATTGAAGATAGATTTCAGGACATGTACAACAGTGAATAATGTATAGAATATACAAATGAAGAACACCAATTGCTGTGCGTTTGAAATTTTAATTCTGGTACCTCGGCCTTCGCCTTCTCCTGGAATACAGTTTACATAGCAAACACCACCCATTTTTAAAGAACATTTTAACTGAATTATTGATGCACCATCCCCTAATTATACAATTAGGCTCCCTTTATTACTATTTCACAACACCTATCTAGCATCTTTCCCTCTATTACATGGATATAAACACATAAATAGTTTATTACAAAAAATATATATATATATGACATTTAATACATAAATACTATAATATAAACAGTACTTGTACTTTTTTCTTTCTTCCTTATTTGAGCTTTAGTAAGACCAACCAAGGTCCTACTATATACATAAATATAAATACTGTAATTAAATAGATATTAATTTTCATATAACCCTTGCGAACAAGCCATTCAAATTTTATTAACAGACAATTCCTCAAATCAATTATTTATTATTTCCGAGAAATATGTGGAAAATACACTAAACTTCCATATTCATCCCATTGGGAAACAATGTTTTTCAACAGTGAATAATGATAAGAATTTTCGTACGAATAGTTTATATATACCACAGTTACATCCATTGTTAGATACATATTCCAGACTAGTGAAGAGTGATATTTATGAACATTTTGGTAACAGGAGGAGGTCTAACTACAGACATAATTTGAATTCTGAGCAGAGACAAGCATTGAATACACTCAGAACTGACCCAAATATTATTATTAGACCAGCAGACAAGGGGGGACCTATAGTACTCATGGAGCTATCAGATTATGTTACTAGTATGAATGAACTCTTAAGTGAGAACTCATTTTATCATGAGGTTAATATGGATATTGTAACTGAGAAAGTATTTTCGGTATTCAATATGTTAGATGATTTACTATTAAGTGAGGACATATCTAAGGACTTGTATGACTATCTGAAAGTTAGTAACCCACGTATACCGGTTATACAAGGGCTCCCTAAGGTGCATAAATCTATTCATAATCCCCCGATGAGACCTATTGTCGCTGGTCAGGGTTGGCTTACTGAACCCATGTCTATTTATGTAGAATATTTTGCACGACCTTTGGTTGATAATAACCCACATATATTAAGAGATAGCAAACAATTCCTATTGGAATTGTATGACTATATGAAAGATGTGGATCAGTATAGAGATTATTTGTTAGTTACACTTGATGTGGTGAGTTTATTTACTATTATACCAAATGATGTAGGTATTAGATATTTTCAACATTATTTGCACGTGAGATCTTTGTATACGGACAAGAGTATAGACTTGATTAGTCTATTTTTGGAGACTATATTGACCAATAACATCTTCATGTCTGGAGAATCTATATTTTTGCAGAAAGATCGCGTAGCTATGGGCACTCCATGTGCCAATAGCTACGCCAATATTGTTATGGCAAGCTGGGAGGAGCAATACCTCTTCAAGAATCGTTTCTTTGGAGAGAAGGTGGGCTTTTATAAGAGGTTCATAGATGATCTCCTTTTTGTTTGGCTTGGAAATATAGAAGAGCTATTGGTGTTTTTTCATGAGATTAATGGATCTACTGACTTCCTTAGATTTACCATGAATTATTCCAAGGATAAGATCTCCTTTTTGGATGTAGACCTTACTAGGTTGCCTAATGGGTTATTAAATACATCCATACATCGAAGTTATGCTATAGGAATGCATTGCTACACAGACAGAGCATGCATCCTAGATATGTATTTAACAACGTTATGAAAGGTCAGATCATGAGAGCCTCTAGAATTGAACCCTAGTGATAGAGGCTATGAGGACGAGATTGAAAAGCTAAAAGATATGTTCCTTGTGAGGGGATATGATGCAAAAATGTTTGACAAATTATTTATAGATGTCAATAACCTTAGATCCACCAAAGCTAGACCCTATTTCTCAAACAATTCCCATATATCAGAAGAAGTTAGGATGGACACTTTAACATCAATCCATCCTGTTAGGGCACCGATATTCTTTACTAAGGATGCAGGAGCAATTAGAAGTTTTATAGTGAATCGTTGGGAGTTACTTACCCTGGATCCAACTATTAGAGATGTAGTAGGTCCTGAACCATTATTTACATACAAAAATAAATCCAATATTAGGAGTATGTTGTGTTATAAGAATTTGAAACCTGACACGGGCAAACAATGTGATTCCATCTATAATACACGCCCTTGTGGACATTGTAATCAATGTTGTCATATAGACACTCGAAACACCTTTATCCACCCCATTAATCATTTTGAGTTTAAGTTTAGAACAGACACGAATTGTATGAGCATGAACGTGGTTTACCTGGCTAGATGCATAGCCTGTACTTTGTTTTACATAGGGAAAACGAACAGGGTTTTTAAAGAGAGAATTAGGGAACACCTCTATCAGATTAGAATAGGGGGTGGTTCCAATGCACTAGCCAGACATGTTAAGGTTTCAGGACCACAACATATGTTTACCTTTTGCGTAACACAGGAGATCCTTCAACATGATAGAGGGGGTGACCTTATAAATCTGACATTAGAAAATGAGATGAGGTGGATTATTAGGTGCAGGGCAGATAAATACCCTGGCCTTAATGATCGGGCAGGGGCGGCTCGTGGCATAGGGCTGCCGGACTGCAGCCCCCTCAAAAAGAAAAAAAGAAAGAAAAAGAAATGAAAAAATAAAAAAAATATTTTTTAAAATTGGATTTCAAGATGCGCATAGACCGAGTCCCGCTTATCGGTCTATGCGCATGCTCAGGGCAGCGCCGCCCCATAGGGGACACAAGGAGCGTCTGTGCACTTTTACAGTGCACAGACCCGCCAGGATTATGGGACGCGTCCGGACTGCAAGAGGAGCAGCAGGGACTCGGGACAGTGCCTCAGGGATCTCGTCGCCGGAAGGAGCATGTGGATCTCACGGGTCTTCAGTATTGCGCGGGAAGGATGTATGGATTGTACGGACGTTGTATTCATTCAGGATTCAGGTAAGGTGCCTTTCAATTTACAATGTTTATTTTTCTTTGTGTATGGTGCTTGTGCTTTACTGAGTTTGTGTATGGTGCTTGTGCTTTACTGGAGTTTGTGTATGGTGCTTGTGCTTTACTGGAGTTTGTGTATGGTGCTTGTGCTTTACTGGAGTTTGTGTATGGTGCTTGTGCTTTACTGGAGTTTGTGTATGGTGCTTGTGCTTTACTGGAGTTTGTGTATGGTGCTTGTGCTTTACTGAGTTTGTGTATGGTGCTTGTGCTTTACTGGAGTTTGTGTATGGTGCTTGTGCTTTACTGGAGTTTGTGTATGGTGCTTGTGCTTTACTGGAGTTTGTGTATGGTGCTTGTGCTTTACTGGAGTGTGTGTGTGTGTGTGTGTGTGTGTGTGTGTGTGTGTGTGTGTGTGTGTGTGTGTGTGTGTGTGTGTGTGTGTGTGTGTGTGTGTGTGTGTGTGTGTGTGTGTGTGTGTGTGTGTGTGTGTGTGTGTGTGTGTGTGTGTGTGTGTGTGTGTGTGTGTGTGTGTGTGTGTGTGTGTGTGTGTGTGTGTGTGTGTGAAAATGCCCCAGGTGCTTATGGTGGTGTGGTAGGGAATGCCTCAGGCTTGAACCCTGTACCCTGTATGCAGGTGTTAAAGAATTGCGTTCCCTACCCACCACCATTTGTAAAAATTTCAGATTTTTACCTCATATTTGATCTGATCTGTTCCTCATAATATCTGTGGTTTGTAAATGTTGTAATGCTTGATATTTGATGGTGTAGTAGTAGCATTGTTGCCTCACAGCTGCAGGTTCTTGGGTTTGATTCTTGGCTGGGGTTCCTTCTTTGTGGGGTCTGTATCTTCTCCCTGTGTTTGTGTGGGTTTGCTTTTGTGCCCTCCCATGTTACAAAGACATGTCTGCATTATTTCTTCCTGGGCCTCCGCTGAAAATTTGTTTATTTGTTCCAAGTCAGACTGTCCTGATTAAAAATGTTAAATAAAATTGATAGGCATTTGAATTTCAGACTTAAGGGTTTCTGAATGTTTAATTCCCTGCATTTGATGGTGCAGTGGTAGTATTGTTGCCTCACAGCTATAGGTTTTCTGGTTTGATTCTTGGTTGGGGTGGCTTCTGTGTGGAGTCTGCATCTCCTGCCTGTGTTTGTGTGGATTTGCTCTGGTGCCCTGCCATTTTACAAAGATGTGTCTGCAGTTTTAATCCCTGCGTCTCTGCTGAAAATTGTTTTTGTTCTGTCCGCAGTAAATTTGACAGGCATTTGAATTTCAGACTTCAGGTTTCTGAATGTTTAATTCCTTGCAGATTTGATGGTGCAGTGGTAGTATTGTTGCCTCACAGCTATAGGTTTTCTGGTTTGATTCTTGGTTGGGGTGGCTTCTGTGTGGAGTCTGCATCTCCTGCCTGTGTTTGTGTGGATTTGCTCTGGTGCCCTGCCATTTTACAAAGATGTGTCTGCAGTTTTAATCCCTGCGCCTCTCCTGAAAATTGTTTTGTTCTGTCCGCAGTAAATTTGACAGGCATTTGAATTTCAGACTTCAGGTTTCTGAATGTTTAATTCCTTGCAGATTTGATGGTGCAGTGGTAGTATTGTTGCCTCACAGCTATAGGTTTTCTGGTTTGATTCTTGGTTGGGGTGGCTTCTGTGTGGAGTCTGCATCTCCTGCCTGTGTTTGTGTGGATTTGCTCTGGTGCCCTGCCATTTTACAAAGATGTGTCTGCAGTTTTAATCCCTCGTCTCTGCTGAAAATTGTTTTTGCTCTGTCCGCAGTAAATTTGACAGGCATTTGAATTTCAGACTTCAGGTTTCTGAATGTTTAATTCCTTGCAGATTTGATGGTGCAGTGGTAGTATTGTTGCCTCACAGCTATAGGTTTTCTGGTTTGATTCTTGGTTGGGGTGGCTTCTGTCTGCATCTCCTCCCTGTATTTGTGTGGATTTGCTCTGGTGCCCTGCCATTTTGCAAAGACGTGTCTGCAGTATTAATCCCTGCATCTCTGCTGAAAATTGTTTTGTTCTGTCCGCAGTAAAATTGACAGGCATTTGAATTTCAGACTTCAGGTTTCTGAATGTTTGATTCCTTGCAGATTTGATGGTGCAGTGGTAGTATTGTTGCCTCACAGCTATAGGTTTTCTGGTTTGATTCTTGGTTGGGGTGGCTTCTGTGTGGAGTCTGCATCTCCTCCATGTGTTTGTGTGGATTTGCTCTGGTGCCCTGCCATTTTACAAAGACGTGTCTGCAGTTTTAATCCCTGCTGAAAATTGGTTTTGTTCTGTCCGCAGTAAAATTGACAGGCATTTGAATTTCAGACTTCAGGTTTCTGAATGTTTAATTCCTTGCATAATTGATGGTGCGGTGGTAGTATTGTTGCCTCACAGCTATAGGTTTTCTGGTTTGATTCTTGGTTGGGGTGGCTTCTGTTTGAGTCTGCATCTCCTGCCTGTGTTTGTGTGGATTTGCTCTGATGCCCTGCCATTTTACAAAGACGTGTCTGCAGTATTAATCCCTCGTCTCTGCTGAAAATTGTTTTGTTCTGTCCGCAGTAGAATTGACCGGCATTTGAATTTCAAACTTCATGTTCTTCAGAATACATAGTAGCACAACCTTTTTCTAGCAATTTTCTAAGTTTATAAGATGAATATTTTAAATTTGTCCCTATTTTTGGGACTGTATTCCCCATTATTGGCTTCGCCCAGGTTTTTGTGCTAAGGTTGACAGCTATGGCAAGAACTGAATTCACTGAATATGGACTGTAGAATTGTGCATATTTACTGATAAAGGTGCACTGTAGAATTGTGCATATTTACTGATAATGGTGGACTGTAGAATTGTGCATATTTACTAATAATGGTGGACTGTGGAATTGTGCATATTTACTAATAATGGTGGACTGTAGAATTGTGTATATTTACTAATAATGGTGGACTGTGGAAGTCTGAGTAGACTTTTTATGATAAATGTTCTCAACTGGGCAGTTTTGCCATTATGGGTGCATATGTTTTGTTTCATTGCTTACTGGAAAAATGTTCAAAACAAATTTAAAACACCCTCTAACAAGTGTACTGTATTGTACAAGGAATATAATTTTAGTACAATGAGGAAGGTGTATCAAAGAGCACATGTATGTTTCATATGCAAGGGGCCTATGATTCGAAAACAGCCCAAAATTAATCTTTATCTGCCACTGGCAAAATGTATTTTCTTTGAATGTGGGTTTCAATGAATGTGAGTTTCAAGGGCAGAGAAGTTTTAATGCTAAGTTTTCATTGTGAGACTGCATTGCTTTGTTTAACAGATTACTTAATGTTTGTGCTGTAAAATACAAAATAAAACTTTCAAATGAAGTCCAATCATTGAAGTAAAGCAGTATGCACATTAGTGTTTATGGTAAATGGAGTGAAATAGCCAAGTAATGGTTAATTGGAATGGCTGCAGAGGCTCCAGTTCAACCATTATTTTGTCAGGGGAAGGGCAGCAAACTCAGACAGGCCCAGCTGAACTATACCTCCCAACTGTCCAGATTTTCAAAGAATGAATAGATTTTTGCTTCTTATTTTTGGTTTGTTGTTCATAAAATTTGTAGTTTTAATTCCTAAATGATTTGCCAGAAGTCACTAAATAATAAGTTTCAGACTTCATAACCTTCATAAAATGCATGTTAAAGTAAGAGCCGTTCTATCAACTGTCTCAATTTATACAAGAGCAATTTTAGTACTGTTTATATGTGCCCCAATATATTTGGCCTTGTTCAGATTTACTGCATTAACAGGTTGAGAGGTACATGCAAATAAATTGCTTTATAGAATTAGGCATAGCCAACCTCTCAACTGTCCCCAATTTTTGGCTCAAAACGTTGCTCTTCCCCTAATAATCCCTCCATAAAATAGCAATTTTGGAAGAAAACATGGAGGGTTTACAATTAAGAAATAACTGTAATAATCAAAGTTATAGATTACTTGAAATGCATGTAGATTCTTTTATTTTGTCAGCTGCTCAAGGTAGCAGTACTAATATTAAAGTGTCCCTTCTTTGACAGGTAGAAGCTGTATTGTGTGTCTATTTTATATTTTTGCATCACATTTTTGGTCCATTTTTCATAAAATTGTGTTTTTGGCAAATTAGTGACAAATCACTAAAGACTGAAGTTAGAAAATGACAGACATTTGAGTTTCAGATTTTATACCCTTCAGAAAATTCATACTAATGCAAGACCTATTCTATTATCTTTCTAAGTTTATTAGAGCAATATTTAAAATTGTCCTTCTTGTTGTGCCTTTGTCCCACTTCTGTGTATGGCTTTGTCCAGATTTCTTGCTCTTGAAGTTGAGAGGTATGACAAATGTGTCAGGGCCATCACAGTCAGCCAGAGAGATTTCAAATTGTGACATGCTTGTTGCACCCCACTCCCCATGTAGTGACTCTGGATGTGTCCAAGCAAGGCAAGGAGTAGTTGTATCTACCTTGGATGGGGAGGACACACTGCATAAGTACTACAGTGGCTTTTCATCTGTCCTTGATTTTGCAGAATGGTCTGGTTTCTGTCATATTTTTGTACTGTTGATTTATGCTTATTACTCAAAGTGCCTGTTGCTCTGTGTTTAAGTAGCAATGCTTTAATGACCATAAGGTAAGCTTGTCTGACATCGTAAGATGCAAGTAAGCTTTAATAAGCATACTGTTAAAGAATTGCCAACATTGAAAGCCTTTCTGTTGTTGCCATGCAGAGAATACTTGACTAGATAATGTATAAGCCTTGGGTATTAAAGGACAGGATTCCATTATTTTAAAAAGCTCATTACACTTGTTGGAGACTTCCAGTCATCTCTACAGGCTTTACCCGTAAACTAAACAGAATGCCAATCATGTGTGGTCCATAACCTGTACAGTAATCCTTTAAGCAATGTATCTTGAGCTTGTTTCTTGTTTGCTTTTCATTTTTACTTTTATCATGTTTTCCCCATGAAACGTTGTCAGGCAGCAGGTCTTTTTTGGATAAGAAACATTTTTACAAGTGGGGGCATCACATAGATTTCTACTTTCAGCATGTTGCTTGGTACTTTAATAAAGCTGAATATATTATAATTAGAACTGCAGTGCAAGGAGAAGTAGTTTGAGTTGAGTGCTTCTGGTTTTTCTTATACTTGATTTTGACTGGCATTCCAGTAATGTATTTAAAAAGTAATTTATTTTTCATGCCTCACAACCTTTTGTTTCCATCTAGATATTAAGTAAGCTGTCATGCAGCCAATGCATTGAAATATTTTTATTCTTCTACACTTATTTTTGTCTTGATTGGACTTTCATAATGATGGTTTGCCACCCAGGGCAGCGTATTTAATTAAAGTTAGTTTTTTTGTGGTTTTGTGCATAGCTCCTCCCCTTTATGGCTGACCACACCCCTTCCCTTTGACCCCGCCCATTCAGCGTCTCCTGCAGCCCCCCTGTGATTTGAAGTCACCAGCCGCCACTGTGATCGGGTACACATTAAACCAGTATTAAAGAAGAAGAGATGCCATAGACCTAAGCACTAGGCATCGTATATTTATAGCACTGGTTTAGCACATGTTTTTATATGCTGTGTGTTGTGTTTTATATGTGTTTTGTATAGTTCTGTTATTGAATTTATGGAGTGTATATATATTCTATATTCTATATTATATACTATCTATTATATATTCCATTTTATTTTGTGTATATTTTTATATATTGAGCTTTAATTCCATTATATACTAGGCTTCAATGTTCTTAATACAATATTTTATCTTATTTTTTCTTAATGTGTTTTTAATGCTGTTTTAGCATTTTTAGCTATTTATTTGAATATTTGAGTAGGTACCTTACACCTGATGAATTCTGACCAATAAGGTAGACCCACCATGTATTTAAATAATGATTGGATATATGTTATTGAATGTCTGATGAAGCCTTCGGGTGAAAGCGCTTACATTTTATTGCAATAAACAGCTTCGAGATATATCTGGCTGCTGAGTACCTTTTCTAAGCAATTTACCTACAACAGCTTTAGACTTTTGTTCTATGTATTGGAAGTATTCGAGGACCCTTGGAATACAGCCTTTTGACCCAGCGCATGGTTTTGTGTTTGAATAAATCTGTAATATTTGACAACATGTTTATGAAAAAAAGAATTTCTATATAAATGTTCCCTTTCGAACAAGCCCATACTAAGGTTGGCATACATCGGGCCAAAGGCTGCCCCCATGGCAGTGCCTTATTTCTGATGGTATAACTCGTTATTAAATTAAAAAAAAATTTTTTTGTTAAACAGAAATGGACAAGCTCTACAATATATTCTGTAACAGGACTGTTTCCCAGATAGCATCTGATTGCCTCAATACCAAAACTATGCTGGATGCTGGTGTATAAACTCTTTACATCTATTATCACCCAAAACATGTTACAATTCCACTTAATAGTGCTTATTTTTTTCCAGAAAATCAAACACATCACGAATATATGAAGGCAAGGTGCAAACTCTGGGAAACAAGTAACTGTGAAGAAACTGTCCTAATTTGTTTAAGAAGTAATTGTGTCCTGAAACTATAGGCCTGCCTGGGAACTGCCTAAGATTCTTATGTAACTTAGGAAGGCAATAGAAATAGGCCATTTTACAATTTTCTGCATTACATTTTTTTTATGTCTTCCTCAGAAAAATAGCCTTGTCTATAGCTCTTGTGCAACAAATTTTCATACTCCTTTAATGCATTTTCATACATAACGTTATCAACTTTTTCATAAACATTAGTATCTATCAAATGCTCCTGGCACATAGCTAAATATTGTATGTAAGACATGATCACCAGGTTATTGCCTTCGGCAGCCGGCTTAAAAAATAAATCACTTCTGTTACTTAATGCTTTCAATGACTTTCATTCTAATAATGTTAAATTGTAATTAATGTTATACATTTCTTTTTTAAATTTTAAATACTCATTCACTGCAAAATTAAGCATTTCAGAGAAATGTATAATACCTTCATTTAAAAAAGGTGGAACAAATGTGTTATTGTATTTAATATGACTTTTATAAAAAAAAAAACAGTAAGCATTAGACTCAATATAAGAATCACATGAGTAGAAACTGTCATTTAAAGTGCTCACCTACTATCTAAAACATTTTCTTTAACCTCATTATTTACATCTCTAAAATAATATTTCAAATGTAACTTCCTGCAAAATTTAAAAACATCACATTTCAATTCATGCAACCATGGAAGAACCGCAGGTATAAATTTTAAACCCCAGTTTAACACAGCAAATTCAGTCTCAGAAAGAAAATGTCCAGATAAATTCACAACATATCCAATTTAAACATTGCAACAGGGAGATTTACCATTTACCCCTCTTATAGCATTGTGGTTGATGTTCACGAAATCCCATGTTGCCTTGTTCCAGGTATCACTTGGTACCTTGTCTCACCCCCATAACTTTGTTGTACATTACGAAAAGTTTTTTGAAATTGTTCTGTTTGCTGAGCCACTGACAATGATGGAAATTCTCTGTTCTCCCCTTCATCCTCTTCAAATGATGTATACTGTCCTCCTGATGCTGAATAAGAGGAGTCTTGTAGTTTTAGATTGTTTGCTGTTTCTGAAAACCTGACATTATTGCGTTGTCTTCCTGTGATTATTCTTGCTTGCAGAAGCATTACCCCTCTCATAATCCCTGACATCCCGAAGTAACCCGCCCTTCTTTCTATCAATAATTTCTGCTTCATATGTTTTTAATTTATCATTAATGTCCATTAAGAATTCGTCCAATGTCTCAACAGTACTGCTAGATGACAATGTGCAACATAATGCATGAATAGATTCTTGAAGTTGTTTGTGTTTCACTCTGTCTCACTCCAGCAAAATCTGGACCCATTCAAAGGTACATTTATGGGCTGCTGCTGCCAATCGCTTATGAAACACATCATCAGTCTCACTTTCTAAGTTAAAGGGCAGAGAGGGGTCTTTGTATGCTCTTAGACCCCTAGGGGTAATGTCCAAATTAATATACTTCTGCAAGCTCTGTAAATTAAAAAAGAGTTGCAGTCTCTTTCCAAATATCTTTCTCAAGTTGCTCAAAAAGTGACTTACTTTCTGCTGGTAAGGAAACAGGTAGCTGGTGACCCACATTGTTAAATGCATTACAATGCCATTTACTTCTATCCTCTTCCCATTTCTACCAAGGATGATGTGAAATGTTACCATTGCCATTATTTTGGGTGCTATTCTGTTCCATAGAGCAAATTACAAAACCATCCAGTGAAAGCTGAGAATTATCCACAATACTGTCATGAAAAACTCGAGGAAAGTTAAAAGCTGGATCACTGGCCATGAACACAAGTCAACCAACTGATGCACAAAATAAAAAGTTTCCTTGTAGCAAAAAAGAAACAACCACCAGTATATACAAAAGATTTAATAAAACTCTGACATGTCAGTGAAAGCCTTCAAGGAGTATAACACAAAGTAAAAAACTTGCTTTATATGTACACATACAAATATATCAATTAAACAATCATACAATTAAAGAAATGCTCTCCAATTACATTCTTCATTTAATCCCCATGGAGACAGGGTGTCAAATTTTAAAATGTAAGTAGATTCTTTTAAAAGCAACTGTTTCTTGATAAGCAAAACATCAAATCTAGATATTTGTATTTTTTCCAAACAGCGCCTTGCAGCCCTTTACTTTCTCCATCATGAAACAAACTCAAATGTTCATCTATAGAGCTCTCTGCTTTTTTATTAGCAATATCCCTCACATGCTCTAAAATTCTAGTTTTAAAACACATTTTTGTTTCTCCAATATAAAATTGGTTGCGAGGACATCTCAAGGCATATATAACACCTTCAGTTGTTGTTGTTGTCTTTCTGCTTTTCCTGGTTAGGGGTCGCCACAGCGGAACTCCGGTCCGCTAATGACTGGCAGTAGATTTTCACGTTGCCAAGTTGCCAGCTCGATACCCAACCTTCAACGAAGGCACGACCATTCACGCGGGGAGGACATGCAGACACCACACAGAAGGCACTCCCCGCACACTTGCTGAGAATCGAACAAGAGAACCAACACCTTCAGTATTGAGGGTAAAATGGCCACAAGTTCTAAAACAAACATTTATTCTAGGAAAAGTTTTTATTACATACTTGCAAGCCTTGCACTTGCCACAAGCAAATGTACTACACATTGTCAAACTATATGGTATGTTGGGAGATGGAATACTGAATTTACCTCTTACCAAAACTGAATTGAATTTAAATGTGATATTTTTAAATTCTGCAGGAAGTTGCACTTGAAATATTTTAGAGATTTAAATAATGACGTTAAAGAAAATGTTTTAGACAACACTGGCACTTTAAATGTCAGTTTCTATTCATGTAATTCTTATAGTGAGTCTAATGCTTACTGTTTCTTTGATACAAGTCATGTTAAATACAATAACACATTTATTCCATCTTTTTTAAATTAAGCTATTATACATTTCTCTGAAATGCTTAATTTTGCTGTGAATAATGAGTATTTAAAAATTAAAAAAGAAATGTATAATATTAATTACAATTTAACATTATTAGAATGGAAGTCACTGAAAGCAATAAGTAACAGAAGTGATTTATTTTTTAAGCCTGCTGACAAAGGCAATAACCTGGTGATCATGTCTTACATCCAATATTTAATTATGTGCCAGAAGCATTTGATGGATACTAATGTTTATGAAAAAGTTGATAACCTTATGTATGAAAATGCATTAAAGGAGTATGAAAATTTGTTGCACAAGAGCTATAGACTAGGCTATTTTTCTGAGGAAGACATCAAAACAAAGTTTAATGCAGAAAATTGTAAAATGGCCTATTTCTATTGCCTTCCTAAGTTACATAAGAATCTTAGGCAGCCCCCAGGCAGGCCTATAGTTTCGGGATGCAATTACTTCTTAAAGAAAGTAGGACAGTTTCTTCACAGTTACTTGTTTCCCAAAGTTTGCACCTTGCCTTCATATATTCGTGATGTGTTTGATTTTCTGGAAAAAATAAGCACTATTAAGTGGAATTGTAACATGTTTTGGGTGACAATAGATGTAAAGAGTTTATACACCAGCATCCAGCATAGTTTTGGTATTGAGGCAATCAGATGCTTTTTGGGAAACAGTCCTGCTACAAAATATATTGTAGAGCTTGTCCATTTCTGTTTAACAAAAGTTTTTTTTAATTTAATAACAAGTTATACCATCAGAAACAAGACACTGCAATGGGGGCAGCCTTTGCCCCTATGTATGCTACCCTTAGTATGGGCTTGTTTGAAATGGAACATTTATATAGAAATTATTTTTTCAGTCAGGAAGAGAAGGAAACCACACTCACTACAATTCCAGTCTCACATAGACCTACCACGACAGCAAACCAAACACATAAACACATAGAAACATACTCGGAAGCTCTAAATAAAAATCTGCCTAAGCAGCAGAGACCTCCAAAGCAGACACCCAAGCAACTGCTACCCCAAAACAAAACACGTGCAACACATAGCTCACAAAGCCAGTGTGCCAAACAGTCACAGCCCTTAAGGCTAAACAACACACCTGATACACTTGTAATAGATGACTCTATCGTCAGGCACACTGATGTCCCGCTCACCAGGCTGAACAAGGAGAAGGTCACTGTGAGCTACCTGTCAGGCGCTAGGATCCGCCACATAACACAAGCACTCAGGTCACTCCAAGGCAAGTACAAATATGACTCAGTCATTGTCCATGCTGGTGTGAATGACCTGAGACGGACCTCCCTGGACTGCATGAAAAGAGACATAGAGGAGCTCTCTGAGCATGTAGCCTAGGCCGGTATGACCCTGACCTTGAGTAGCATCTTACCCTCACCAAGAATGATGCCACAACATGAAGACAAGGTGATCAATTTCAGCAATTGGCTTAAGTATTGGTGTCATTCAAAGGGGATCCAATGCCTGTCTGCCTGAGATGACATGCTCGACAAACCACGATGCTTCGCTAGGGACGGCTTGCACCTGTCACCCCTGGGCTTTCGGATATTGGCAAAGGCTCTTGCCATCCTCATAGTGCCTTTTTTAGGCAAGGCTCAAAAGACAAACCCACCTCCATAGGTATCACAAGGGATAAGAAACTAAGAGTAATGCTACTCAACGCCAGAAGTCTAAACATCAAGATGCACGCACTCAAAACTCTCCTTAGCATGGAGAACATCGATATCTGTGCAGTAACAGAAACCTGGTTCAAGGCTCCCGAGAGCACCCCAGCACTACCAGGTTATACCTCATACCATGTTTTTTGGCCCCAAAACTTGGACCGAACCACAAAAGGAGGGGGAGTATCAATATTCGTCAAAGATACTCACACCTCCAGGTTGGTGGCTCAGCACGAAGCATCAAAGACTATCCATGTGCAACTAACAGTGGGTAAAACTGCCTTCCAGTTTATAGCCTGCTACAGACCACCCTCCCAAACCCAGGAACCCCACTCGACCTTCCTGAGAACACTGGAAAATATGAAGGTCTCTCCAAACACCATTATATTGGGTGACTTCAACTACCCTAACATAGACTGGGAGCATTACTCTAGCTCCAACACCCTAGCCCAAAGGTTCCTAGAATTTATAAACTCAAATGCTATGGAACAACTTGTTGCCACTCCCACAAGAGGGGAAAACATACTGGACCTGATCATCACCAACATGGGGACTCTATGCTCCAGACCAGAAGTGTATCCCTCACTGGTAAGATCAGACCATAAACTAATCTCACTAGATATTCACATCCCGACCCCAGCCCCTGCCCAGAAAACCACAGTGAAAAACTTCTCTAAAGCAAATTTCACACTCCTCAAAACCGAGGTGGAATCCTTCAAAGCCCCCGGGCCTGTGGAAAATACAGCCCAGACCGCAGAATCCTTTATAAACGCATTCTATGAACACCTTCAGGAATGCATGGATCATGCAATCCCAAATAAAACCTAGACCCAATCCTCCAAAGTTAGGCGTCCTGTCTGGTGGACCCCAGCCATAAACAAAATATACAATAGAAGGAGGAAGCTACTACATGATAGATCAAAATCCCAAAAAGAGAAGGCATCTCTGATCAGTATTAGCAAAAAACTATGGGCACTCATAAAATCATCTAAGGCCAGTTTCGAGAAAAAATTGCACAGGACACTAAGGATAATCACAAGGCTTTCTTTAGTTATGTTAGGAACCTGGGTGGGAATTCCCAGATATGCTCAGAATTAGTCCAAAATGAAAAAAATACACCGAACCCACAGACATTGCCAACATCCTAGCTGACAGGTTCAGTGCAGACTTCTCCCCCCCTTCCCCACCAAAAGGGCAAATATCTATCCCAGCAGAGTGCTGCCCCCCTGACATCTCAGATGCTCAGGTAAGAGCTGCCCTCTCCAAAGCAAAAAACACAGCATCAATGGGACCTGACGGTGTCCCGGGCTGTGTCCTACATGAGCTCCAAGAAGAACTAAACCCAAACATAAAACTACTGTTCAATCTCAGCCTTACTACAAGATATGTACCCAAAGAGTGGCGTACAGCAACAGTGGTCCCTCTCCACAAAGGTGGTGCCTCAACGGATCCTGGAAACTATCACCCCATAAGCCTGACTAGCTTGGTCTGCAAAGCTATGGAAAGGATCCTTATGGACCTCATAAATAAAGATATTGGGGACCTACAGACACTGGATCCTACCCAGTTCGGCTTTGTGAAGGGAAGATCATGCCTCTTAAACCTGGTTGATTTCTTTGAAACAGTCACCAGGGCCATTGACGAGGGGAAGGTGGTCCACACAGCCTACCTGGACCTTGCAAAAGCCTTCGATACAATACCCCACTCGGCCATTATAGATAAGCTCACTAGCTTAAATATAAACCCCTATGTCACTTGATGGGTTGCAAACTGGCTCAAGGACAGAACCCACATGGTTAGAATTGCTGGAGCCATGTCAGACTCCAAACCAGTTACAAGTGGTGTCCCACAAGGCTCAGTCCTGGGACCTCTCTTGTTTGGTATATATTTCTCAGAGGTACAGGCTAACATGGAAGGACTGTGGCTGACCAAGTTCGCAGATGACTGCAAACTGGGCACCATAATCGACTCTCCAGCTGACACAAGCATCCTACAAAAGGGCCTCATAGAAACAGACAACTGGTGCCAGAGCCATGGCCTCAAGCTAAATGCCAAAAAGTGTATAGTCATCCCCTTTGGCAAAAACAAAGTGCCCACAAATTACCACATAGGTGGTAATCCATTAAGTATGGAAGAAGTAATTAGGGACCTGGGGACCCAAGATGATAGCAATCTCTCATTTGACAACCACGTGGCCAAAGTGGTTAGAAAAACATTTTATATAGCCCACCTAATCATGAAGGGATTCACATCTAGATCGGGAGGTCATCGTGCCTCTTTACTCATCCCTCATCAGGCCCATAATTGAGTACAATGCCCTTTTTGGGATGTACCTTACCAGACACCTGCAGCAACTGGAAAGACCCCAAAAGTACCTCACCAAGAGGATCAAAGGGCTCAAACAGATGCCATATGCTGCCCGGTTAAAGAAACTCAAGCTCTACTCAGTGGCATACCGCCTGCTCAGAGGCGATCTGTGCCTGATGTATAAAGCCATGTCCAAGCCAGAATTAATGGACATGCTGCACCTCAGAAAATCCAAATCCCATCGAGCTACGCGCTTGAGAGACTTGAACCTCAGCACTGAAATAAATAGGACATGCTGAATGGACAGATTCATAACCCAGAGGCTCCCTTCACTCTGGAATAAAATCCCAGTCCAGGTTAGGCAGAGTCCCTCATTGACTCTCTTCCGCGAGGAATCTTGATGAGTGGATGGGAGATAGTAGGTTTACCCCAGGTATCACTTCTGTGTCACTGTTAGACAGAGGCACAGTATACTAACCTCAAAAAAGGGCTTAGCAAAATTCATTTAAAATGGATGGCGAAAGCCAAACACACTCTGGCTAGGCTTATAAATGCCCTAGGGCAGATAGCCTAGTATGAACCTATGAACCTATAAACATGTTGTCAAATATTACAGATTTATTGACGACCTAATTTTTCTGGTTGAGGGAGGGAAAGAATTAGTTGATGAATTTATAGCTGACTTACAAAATAATAGATTTAGACTAAAATTTGACAGTCCGAAAATTGAGACTTGTGTCCCTTTTTTAGATGTCATAGTAGATATTTCAGATGGGAATGTTTTAAAACCTTCAGTCCACAGGAAATTTAGTGAAGGCACACAATTTTTGTATGCTGAAAGCTGCCATCCACCCCATACAATACAAGCTATTCCCTTTGCTGAATTTTTTTCGCTTGTATAAGCTATGTAATACTGAATATTATCTCAAACAAGAACTAAATAAAACTATAGACATGTTTAAAAATAGGGGCCTGTCTAATAAATGGAAATCCCTAATCTAACAGTTGCCCCTGAGGTCCCTGACGAAAGTCTACTGGGACCTACTTCTGTAGTTACCTTACATTTATATTGTTAACTACTGTATTTAGCTTTATGCTACTTGACTTATAATCTGAAAATAAAAAAAAATATTTGGTAAACCTGCAATTTTAATTTTGACCACTAGGCATCACTTGAGCATTTATGCCATATTTGGATTAAAGTCTTTTAACTTTATGATTTGATTTTTATATGGTGGAAACTTTTACATTATTTAATCCCCTTTTTCTGGAGGAAGAGGTTTTGCAAAATGTATTTGTATACTGTACAATGCTTTTTCTGAAACTGGCACTCTCTGCAACTGACATAAATACTATGTTTTAATGTAGGGTTAGTCTGCAGACATATTATACACTCCTCCTGAATTTCTTTACATAGTGTTTAGCTGAGGATTTTAAAATATGTACCTTATGATAGGCCACATTTTCTGAAAACCTACATAACCTAATAGCTGATGGCCGTACTTTATTAGCTGCTTACAACCTTACTCCAAGGACTGGACTGGCAACTTTGCATTGTGCCCTTTTATCAGCATTCCCCTGCATATCTTGGATTTTTGCCAGATTTCCCTCAACCGTTGAGCCTACTTGCCTTACCTCAGTTATACCTTGTATCTTAATTTTCTTTTACTGCATTGTATATAGAGGAATCCCCTCCTTGGCAGTTTTTTCTCCCACATATTGTATAGCCTATCAAGCATGATGGCTATTTTCTGAAGGCTAATTGAAATCTGCACTAAAAAGATAACTTTATAAATGGTCTTGAAGCATAATTACCATATTTCATTTTAACTTGCCTATAAATTTTTATTTAAATTTTCTTTATGATGCTACTTACCTTTTTTAACTTTTATGCATATTTATGAGCTACAATAGTTTACTAAAACCTATACTTTCTGTATTTTAAGTCTATACCTTTGCATTGTCTGTTAGTGTCCTTAATTTCTGACCAGTGTACAATAATTATGTAAAGTGCACTGTAATCTGTAAACTAATTAACAAATTAAGCCTGCCTGTTATGTCTTGAGTGCATTGAATAACTATCACTACCTATTATTTAAGTAATAAGCCTGTAAAAAATAATTCTGTTACTTTACCCTTAACTAATGATTGAATAATGTGAAGTATTTGGAGATTTAATTGAAATGTACTATACTGAACACAATTGAATATGAAATGTCATATTCTGAAACTTGACTGCTGTTTACATTAGCGTATACTGAACATTTAAAAATAGCTGTGTATATTCTGGAAACTAACTAAACTAAAAGTATGTCTTTTGCCAGTGTTAACTAAATGCAGATAAAAGCATAACTGAAACTGGTACATGCTATATTCTGAGAAACAAACCATTATTGTTTGAACATAGATATACTGAAACTAATACTATTGTACAATTGTCTGAAAATAGGAGAACATTTTGACAGTGTTACTTGAACATAAACTGGAATCTATCTGAACACAGACTGAAAACTACTACTGCTGTACAATTGTTACCATGAACCTGAAACCATGAGAACATTGTCTGAAAACATACACACTTGCTTTAACTCATACCTTTTAACTTTAAACAGACATTAAAGAAATAACTGAAACACACAAAGAGTTGCCACACTTTGTTATGCATTGTTCCAGTCGCTGATGAGGTAAAGGAAGGCCTGTTTCAATGTTGAAGTGTCCTCTTTATAGCTAGGCCTTTTAAATCTCTTCTTTCCATTTTTTGTGCAAGGCTTGGTAGTTAAAGTTCTTGATTGTATTTAGTACTAGGTCCTTAAAATAACATTTGCATTTTTAACAATTATAATCTAGCATTGCTTGTTGCCCTGATTTTATTTACATATTTCTGCATGAAATGCAGCTTTAACATGTATTAACTGGCAGCATTACTTGCTGTGCTGACTTTATTTACATTTTTCTGTATAAAATAAGCATACATTTTCTGCATGAAATAAACATTTGCTGCTAATAAGCTCTTGCAAGTCTGTAGGCAAACTGATTTTTTTACACTAAATTGTAACACAATAACTAATTTTGACATAATGTAATTTTCCAAAATGGTTCTGTCACACTGGGGATGTAACAAGAATTCTGCTGTTATTCTCTTCCCAGACTGACTGGCTTCATTTAAGAATCCAATCTCCAAAGGCTTGCCACTGACTGCAACTACCTTTGACCTTTTAAACCTGATAGCTTGAAAACTGTACTCAAGTCCTCTGGCAGAGGTCTATTTGCAACTGCAACTGAAACTGAAACCCCAGTATCAAGTAACACATTGTGCCACAAATTTATTTTTTTCATGAGTAATGAAATGTCTGGTCTGCCATCCTTTTCAACCTGGAAAAAAGTCAAATGTACCAACTGATTGGATGCTGAACTATCATAACCGTTGTACATATTCTGAAAATCTGGTATGTCACTGGCAACATTAACCTGAGCTACAGCATACTTTTGATTATCCTTTAGCCTTGAACTTTGTATATTACTTACGTCATTTGCCCAGTCATTAACCATAGTGGGCTGCCTTGTATTTGAAAAGACCAAGCCAAAAGACCAATAGGAGTAAAGGTGTATCAGTAAAACTTTATAATATCAAAAAACGAAACAGCTAACACCGTCAGACAGTAAAAGGTTTAATATCAGCAAAGCTTTCAGGTATCAAGTACCCTTCCTCAGTGCTTAATAAACTCCACCATAAAACATACTACTTATATACATACATCAATTAAATGAATATCACAGCCAATAAAACAATTAATCACAATAAATCCTTAAAAAAACACATATATCACAAATACAAAATACATTATATTCCTATGACTATCATATAAAATGGTATTTTTATATTTAATATTAACTATTTGTATATATATATATATATATATATATATATATATATATATATATATATATATTAAACAACTTTTTGTTTTAACTTTAAAACAGGTTTAATATAAACCAATTGATTCAACCCTGGCAAGTGTTCAGCTTGTTAAACGTAGAATCCATTATAATTCCATATTTTCCAATTTGACATTCATATCACCATATCACCCCACCCCCCTGAGTGATTTTATCATAATATCTATAACTCTAAATTTGAAATTATGACCTGTGTTTTCAAAAACATGTTTGGCTAAAGAGTTAGAATCATTGATAGAAACAAGTACATTTTGTACAGGTGACTAGGTATATGATGTTATTAGTGTTACATGTAGCTGAACAATCAAACGTAAATGATTTATTACTCTTAGGATTAATAAAAATATTAGTCTCAATAAATGTACAACTGCAACAATTATGACAAGCGAAAGTATCATGTTTAACAATTTTACTTCTCACACATGATTCCCTCAAATCTTTATAACACAGTCTTTCTTTTAAGATTACTACATTTGCTATAAGTGAGCAGTGGTTTACTTTATACACAGAGTTAATGGACACCAGAAAAGTAACCAGGATGGCAAATACACTAGGGGTGTGCATAAGAAAGGGACAAATGAAAATATATTTTTTGTTGCAACATACAGTTGTCTTAGTCCCAAAATAATAGATCAAGTTAGATATTTCTGGAAATATATGACATCTTTAAGGGATGCTTCAGAGTGGTTGAACAAATAACTGGTGTTTTCCTACAGAAAAGGAAAAAGTATACAGAATGTTTTGGTAAGAGATAAATTCAGTATTCCATCTTCCAATATACCATATAGTTTGACAATGTGTGGTACATTTGCTTGTGGAAAGTGCAAGGCTTGCAAGTATATAAACCTTTTTCTAGAATAAATAATGTTTATTTTAGAACTTGTGGCCATTTTACTTGCAATACTGAAGGTGTTATATATGCATTGAGATGTCCTTGCAACAAATTTTATATTAGAGAAACAAAAATGTGTTTTAAAACTAGAATTTTAGAGCATGTGAGGGATATTGCTAATAGAAAAGCAGAGAGCTCTATAGCTGAACATTTGAGTTTGTTTCATGATGGAGAAAGTAAAGGGCTACAAGGCACTGTTTTGGAAAAAAATACAAATATCTAGATTTGATGTTTCTCTTATCAAGAAACAGTTGCTTTTAAAAGAATCTACTTACATTTTAAAAGTTGACACCCTGTCTTCAAGTGGACTAAATGAAGAATGTAATTGGAGAGTACTTCTTTAATTGTATGATTGTTTAATTGATGTATTTGTATGTGTATATATGGGGCAAGTTTTTTACTTTGTGTTATACTCCTTGAAGGCTTTGACTGAGACGTCAGTTTTATTAAATCTGTTGGATATACTGGTGGTTGTTTAGTAGGAATTACCTTACGCCCTTTCCTGCCTCTCAGCTTAGTCAAAGAGGAAAGGAGGACCAAGAAGGACAAGCAATAGACAGCAAAGAAAATGGTAAACAGGTCAAAGAACCAGGCCTAGCTGACACCTACCCCAAGGGCCCAGCAATGACTCAGCCAAGCCCCTACTTATTCCCCTCACCCATAAGTGGGGTACATGGTCTCCTGCATCTTAATGATCCCCCTTGTCATACAACACATGAAGAAAATCCTGTGGTACCTAAAAAAGTATATGGTACCCACACCAACATCCTTTAAACTAGAAGATAAAGCTTCTCCTATATAATGCTTTGGTGGATAGAGGCCTGCCCTAAAAACAAGGTAGCTCCTTTTCAATACCAGCCAGAAAATCAAGTTATGACCTCAGCCTGGAGTGTCTGTACACATGGCCTTCAATTGAAGGCCAGTGGGGAAACAATTCTCCAGAGCAGCATCAATCAGAAGAAAATGTGTGTACAGGGGCATGACTGCATTCAGAAATTTGTAGAAACGGGCACTGTTTGATAAAAACAGACACCACCACAGTTGTGTAGTACATAAATAAACAAGGAAGTACCCACTCGTCTCCCTCTCTGTTGCCTAGCCATGCAGTTATGGGAGGTGGCAGAAAAAACAGGGCTGCACCTTATAGCACACCACTTTCCAGGAGAAAGCAACCATCTGTCAGGCTACCTGAGCCAGATTTGTGTCAGAGCCTCAAAAATGGATGCTGAACAAGAATATTTTCACAAGACTTGCATATAAATGGGTTGTGCCCAGACGTAAACCTTTTTTTTTGCCTCTAAATAACCTGGTAACTAAAGAAGTATTGCATAAGCAAAAATGACTTTGTAATTTTCAAAAAATAAAAAGAGAAATTACACTGAGGCGAAACTAAGTATTGCATAAGGGCCAGTGACTCCAAAGCCTGGAGGACAGATACCTACTAGCCTTCCCTGCCATACTTATCAACCCCAGGTTAATAAAAATCAGAGGGGAAGGGCCAAGAGTGATCCTAATTGCACCCTTTTCACCAAGGAAGCATTTGTTCTCCCTGCTGCCCAGCATGAGCTGACAGGAGCCATTGCTGATCCCACAGAAGGTAGAGTTGTTGACAGGAAAGTGGAGCCACCATATACCCCAGCTTGAACACCCTGAGGCAAATGGCATGAATAATTTGATCATTATTCCTCAGGGACAATTTTTAGACAAAAAATGTCCTAGCCATTTTGAAAGTTGATGAAAAGTCTAGCATGCCTATATCGTATCTCTCAAAATGGAAGAAGATTCTGTGTGGTGCCATGAGAAGGGTGTCATCCTTTGTCAGCAAAACTACCCTTGGTACTATCGTACCTGGTTAAGTACTTTACAAAAGGGTTCTCTTATTCTTACATTAAAATTCATGCTTCTGCTATATTTGCCTGCCTACCCATGCAGCATCTTCTATTTTCTAACCCTAAGATGAAACCATTCCTTAAGGGTCCCATCCACCTGAAGCCCCCATGGAGAGTGTCTGCTACTTCCTGAGACCACAGCTTTGTTTTGGAGAAGCTTACTGTTCCACCCTTTGAAGCAGCAGCATCCACAGATATAAAGATGTTCATCATATTGTCCAGTGCTGCAGTAGCCTTAGCTATATGGGATTTATCCTGCCAAGGATAGAACAGCCGGCCAGCTTCCAAATCTTAAGGCAACCTTCCATGTGCCCAAACTTTCAGGCAGCTTGAGCTGAGCTATAAGACGAGTTTAGGCACAAAGCTCTTCAGAGCTTTACTGCCATCAAAGAGTGCATTCTTTTAAGGCTTTCAAGGATTGGCAATGTATTGTTGTTCCTTTGCTGGGCAGATGAGTTCCCTTTGGGGGGAGCTTTCCATTTGCTAAATATTGTGTTTTATTGCCTCTTCAGAAAAGTTATTTTAAGACTAGTTTTGTTTTAACTAATTGTCATGAGACTGGATCATACTTTTGAATGACAGCACTCTTTTTTTCCCTGTCAGTTTAAAAGTTGTGTACAGTAATGGAAAAAACATTTTTCTGTGAAGAAATTGTATCCATTTTACTATGGGGGGTTGGCAAAGTGCTTTGTACTGTGTTTTCTGTGAAAAACGTGACTCTTAAAAGATTTGTAGTTTTTACCAATTCTAGCTGCTTGTTTTCACTGGGTAAGAGGTACCTTTTTGGCTTGACCATGGAACAGATTATCAATCCCATGGTTGGGCCTCCTTCCAGCCAGAAAAAGAAAAAATTAAGCAAACAGCCTTTTCTACCACAGTAGACTAGCAATTTGCCTCAGTCTCAGGTGGGTGACTGTGTTGTGGCCATTTGTTGTACCTCAGACCAATCCTCTTTTAACCTGGATCCCTCTGGTGTAGCACTACAGCAACTATACACTGGGTTTAGCCACTTCCTCTGTAGCTGTTGAGGCCCCCCAGTGGACAAGCAAAGAGCCACTCTTGTCTGGCTTAGGAGAGGGAGCAGGGAGGGTTTCCCTATTGTATCAGAATGCTGTACCCATCCCTGGAGAAGCGGCTGCTGCTGCCATTAGTAACATAGTTGGCCCCACTTTTCCTGTCAAAAAGAAATAAAACAAGCATGTATCGACCCCTCCTCAAATTTCTTGGGAAAGGACTAGTTTACTGAGTCTGGCTTAGGGTTTAGTTCAGCTGTTGATCCTTCTTGTAAAGCAGTTTCTGGTAAAAGAAAGAGGGATACATATTTTCCTGAAGAGATTCGAGATTCTGAATCTAAATAGGAAGATGCAGGGATGGATGCAGGTTTTTTCCCCTCAGATTTCTTACTCAGACTCAGAGGAGAGTTCAGTTGATTTTCCCTGTGGGGTTTTCTCTTTCTCTGAGACTATTGTTAAAATGAATGTGCCAGTATTTTTCAATGGGTGAACAAAGGTTTCTCAGTCTCTCAGAAAATACTGAGTTGTTACAGAAAAATTTTCCAGATCCCACACACATTCCTCCTCTTCTGTCTGCTTTAGAGGATGTGCTTATTACTGCCTGCACTGTTCCTAATAATCAGCCTACTCTTCCTAAAAGGGCAGATAGGCTATATAAAGTTATTCAGTCTTAAATATTTATACACTATTCCCAAACCTGACTCAACAGCTGTAGGTCTAATTGATCCCACTGCTGCTAAACACCTAGTCTATTCCAACCCAACTTTTTCTGATGATGGAAAGATTATTGATAGGTATGAGGGGGAAGTATATACTTCTGCAATTTTGATTTTCAGAATTTTTAATAGTCAGACTCATAGGTTAGTTTTTTCTGACTAATTGTGAAAGTATGCAAATCTTTTATCTGCAGTTTTATTTTGTGAGGGAAATCTGCTTTAAATAACTTACTTTCTTCTGTTGCAATGATCTCTACTAGTTTACAGTGTGTGTATGACTATGAATACTGAGTTGTTACAGAAAGATGGATATTGCTAGTGATACTGTTTTGAGGAGGTTTGCATGGCATTTTCAGAATCTCCCAGATGATGTTAAAATGAGATTTTTAATTCACCTGTGGATAGAGATTGTGATTAGCCCCTCTGTTGCAGAGGTGGTCACAAAGTGTGATGAAAGGAGCAAGCTGATCTGTGGGATCTCTAAGATTTTCAGCCCTCCTTTTCTGAACTTTACTAGAGATTTCTACTTTCTCATCGAATTTTAGCAGAAAGCACAATAAACACCCTTATCTGTTCAACCCCATCACTCCCTCAACTCCAGAAATTGACACAAGAATCCTTCACTGCTATTGAAATCTGGTTAACCAACTCTCAGCAAGTACTCAACCCCCAAAAACCCAGCTAATGATATTCCATCCCATAAGAGCCCCAGACCTCATTCTGCCATTCACAATATATTCAGCTAATAACATCCTTATCACACTGGTCCATAACACCAAGCTACTATGAGTTATCATAGATCACAGTATGAAATTCGATATCCATATTGCACAGACAAAAAAGTCTACAAAAAACAGATGCAGAGAGTACCTCACCAACAATAGTAAAGCTACCATCACAAGAATCCACCTAATCTCCACACTTTTCTATGTCTCACCTATATTCATCAACCTAAATAAAGCAGACTTAAAGAAACTTGACATTTGCAATAAAATAGTTAAGTTTGCAAATGACTCCCCCTGCAGTACGCATCACTGCCAAGCTATCAAGCAATTATCCTGGCTAGGACTACCTAACCTGCTCACCTACAACCAAATTTTAATACCCTATCAAATCATTTATGATCCAAATAAAATTCCATCATTACCTGGCCTACTAAAAAGCTATTCCAACCACCACCTACCAAGATCCACTAACAAAGCAAAAAGTAGAAATAGCTCTGGTGACTCTCTACTCTTCTGCTTTTGCAAAAGTATGGAACTCTATCCCCCCTAGATATTAGGTCCAACAAAAACAAAACTAACTTCAAAAAACTCCTCCAGACCCATTTAAACAAGTCTTGGATATGCAGTTGTTCTGACCCTGGATAGCTTCCCATGTTAATCTTCTGTGCAAGCCTATAATCAGGGTCCCTCTAGATGTTATTCTCAAATTTGTTATAGTGTATTATTTTAACCATTATAGGAATGTATCCAAATAACTGATTGTAATTCCACCAACTGCATTGTATGCTTTCTTACATAATGTTATTTTACATTGTATAATTATTATATGTGTATGTTACAGTAGTAAATCAGTACTTTGTAACAGCTCCTAAATGTCTTCTGTGCTGTATTTTAACAGCTTGTGTATTGTATTATCTTTCTATACTAATGTTAGTGGAGCTTTTCTCTTCGGGCCTCCACTGAAAATGGGATTCATGCCCAGTCTGACTCTCCTAGTAAACATATGTAAAATAAATAAATAAAACAGTATCAACAAAATATAGGTAAACAGACATTTAGAAAGATATGGCAAGCCAAACATGAGAATGCTTTAGCTAGACATTCCACAAGTAACCAGGGTCACACTTTCAAGTTTAGGATCACTGACCAGTTAGTAAGGGATGATAGAGGAGGGTTTCTTAGTTTATTACTTGAGAGACACGAGGTATTGTGGCAACTGCATCCATTTCGAGCATATTGAAGCTGAGAAGTCTTACTAGATAGATAGAAATTCTCGTAGAATGGAATCTGTTGTTTCTTCTCTCCCCCCTCCCCCTTTTTTCATACATGCAGTATTTTGTACACAAAGTGAAATATGTTGTTATTTAAGTGTAGTCCTTAATGATGTTTTATGACCACACTAAATTGTACTGAAGTTTTATTTGTTGTAACTACATTTTGTATTATGTTATTTTATTTTAGTATAATGAATTTGTATTTAGGAAAGGATTTGTATACATGTTGTTTTATAATACTTATATATATATCTTTAGTACATAATTTAGGTAAGATAAAAAACAATTAGAGAAGGATTATTTAGCATTTTAGTTTGTACTGTGTAATTTTTAAATTGTAGTTTCAAAATGTGGAAAATTTAATAAGTACTCTCAGGACATTTAACATAGTGATGTGTTTCTTTATGATTGGGTGCAGCTAATTAATTAATTAGTTTTTTTGGGGTTTTAAACTGTGAATTTGTTAAAAAGTTGTCTGATGAAGTCCAGTGAAGCTACTGGACGAAAAGTACTTCACATTATTGTTTTCTATGAAAGTGTCTAAGTGTCATGGTGTTCCCAGCCTCCGTGGTGTTTCATTGTAGGTTGTTTGTGATAGTACCCAAATTCTAAATTATGTCACTTCACAACCTGTTAACTCTTCCGCTTTCAAGTTTCCTGGTGACAGACTTAAAAGATCCTTATCGTCACATCACTATTCATCTAGACTTTGGATGTTTCTTAAGGTTTTGTGTGTCTGGATCACATTATCAGTTCTCTTCCTTACCCTTTGGATTATGCACTGCACTGTGAGAGTTCACAGAGAGTCTAACTCCAGTTATAGCTCATTGTATGCTACAGGGTAGCCACATTTTCCATATTTAGACAACTTGCTTATTTTTGCAGTTCTTTTTCAAAGTATCAGGAATTTCTCTCATGGGTGAGAGATCTCTTACATAGGCTGGGATTCCAAGAGAACATTCAAAAGTCTTTCTTGACTCCTCCACACAGAACTGTGTTCCTAGGATGTCAACTAGGCACCTTAATTCAAAGATCTTTTCTTCCCCATGAAAAAAAAATAATATCTAGATCTATTTATAAGATTTTCTATTCAGACTTTGGTCACTTTGAGGGAATATGTCTGCATTTTGGGTCTAGAGGTATCTGATTTTCATGATACCACTGGCAAGACTCAATATGAGAAGAATACAGTTGTTTGTCTTTTTGGCTTTTCTCGGTTAGGGGTCGCCACAGCGGAACTCCGGTCCACTAATGATTGGCAGTAGATTTTTATGGTGCCAAGTTGCCAGCCCAATGCCCAACCTTCAATGAAAGCACGCCCATTCATGCATGTCTTTCGGAGGCCACTTGAATGCGGGGAGGACATGCAGACTCCACACAGAAGGCACTCCAGCCGGGAATCGAACAGGAGAACCTCTTGCTGTGAAGCAGCAATGCTACCGCTGTACCATGAGAAGGATACAGTGATATCCAAAATCTGTTTGGTCCCAGCACCAGCACTCTATCTTTTCAAATCCCATTGATGGGGTTTGTCAGAAGAGAAATCATTTGATGGAGACAACAGCGATCTTTAAATCCAGGGCTCCCCTTCCTTCTCCAAAGCAGTCAGTTATCACAGACATCTCAGACTTTGCTTGGGGAGCAGTTTCAGGATGAAAAAAAGTGCAGAGAGCTTGGAACACTAAAGACAGATGAAAGCACATTGATATCAAGGAGATGCTTGCCCTGATCAAGGCACTCCACTCTGAACCATCTTTGGTCCCCAAGACCTCTTCAAGAGGGTACAGACAATACCACGATTCTGGTACATCAACAAGCAAGAGGAAACCAGGTCGTACCCACTTTACAGACTAGGCATGTTAGCTTGGCATGTAGCTTCACAGCACAATCTACAGCCATCACACATTCAGTCCGACCAAAACTGCATAGCAGACAAACTGAGCAGGACCAGGATAGACCCTCATGAATGGAAACTAGATCAGGGTGTCTTTCAAAATCTGATCCGCCTGTAGAGAGTTCCTTAAGTAGACCTCTCTACCTCCTTTCTGAACTAGCAAGATTCTGTTCCAGGACTCCATGCAAGAAGACCTGGAAGTAATATACATTTTCTTTTCCTTGGACGGGAATGTGCCTGTATGCTTCTCCACCCTTTCCACTAATACCCAGGGTACTTCTGAAGATTCAGAAAGAATCCTCCAAGATCATTGTGGTGACTCCCTTCTGGCCCAGCAACTGTGGTTCTACCTTCTTTTGGAATGACCACTGCAATTACCCCAAGCTTCCTCACAGATTGGAGATAACACAAGAATAGGGTTTATTACACTCCAATATCAATCAACTTCAACTGACTGGCACTTGATTCCTTTTAGGTTCCTGTTTACTGAGGAAGTACAGCAGGTACTCATGTAGGCAAGAAAGCCTGCTACTAGAAAATAATATATTAGCAAATGGAAACATTTTATATTTGGTGCCAAAAACACAACCACCACCCATTCAGGGTTAGTTATCTGTTTTTTACAGTATTTATGTGAGTTACTACACTATGGCCTATCTTATTCCTCTATCAAAGTTAGTTTATTTATCAGCCATTTCAGCATGTCTGCCCATGGATCCTCCTCTTTCACTGTAGTCTCATGTCAAAATGTTTTTAAAAGGGGTTTTACACAGGAGGCCTCCAAGTAAACCAGTGGTCCCTCCTTGAGATCTTAATTTTGTGTTACAGAAGCTAACACTTGCTCCATTTGAACCAGCTAATCTGATGGACTTGAGGTTCTTAACATGGAGAATAGTTTTACTGATTGCTCTGACTAGGGTTGCTACTTTTTGTTGTGGCTAAAACCAGACTTAGGCCACACCCCTCACACCACCCATAACCCCACCAACTTACTGCCCATTTCATGATGTTATTGTCATGTCACATGAGGGGAATGCCCTCTTTTTCTGATCATGATGACCTTTTTTTCTACCGATTTTTTATGCTTTTTGTAAAAAAAGCATAGTAAACCCACCAATTTAACAAATTCTGATAGCCTGTTTCTTTTTTGAAACAGAATACTGGAGTTTGTACAGTGTTTTCCAGACTACTGGACAATCAGTTTGATTTCCAGATAATCCAGAAAAAAAAATGGATAGGTGGCAATGCTAGCTATGACATCTGCAAGAAAGTATCTCGGTTGCAAGCTTTTATGGTGAGTCAACCCTGTCTCAATATCCACAGGGACAGGCTTTCTTTGGGAACTAATCCTTCTTTTATGCTTAAAATGGTATCTGAGTTTACTTTAAGCCAAAGTGTCCATCTCCCCATCTTCTTTCCTGAACCTACAAATGGGGGAGAAAGGATTCTCCATACCTTGGATGTCCACAGACAACTCTGATGCTATCTTGACAGATCTAAATATTTCAAATCTTCAGATAAATTATTAATTTCTTGTGAAAGTAATAAGGGACAACTTGTTTCAAAACAGACTATTTTCAAATGGTTGTCAAGGCTATTACCTTTTGTTATATTCATGATAGCAAAACTATTCCAGGCAGGGTCAAGGCCTATTGTACCAGGGCCATGGCGATATCTATGGCTTTTTGGGAAGGATTAGTTTCTAGAAGTTGCTATTTGGTCCTCTGTACATACTTTTACAAAGCACTGTAAGCTTGATTCCTTCTCTAGGTTGAGGTCAGACTTTGCTTAGGACTATTCTCCAGGAGCTCCTAAACTCTACTATTTCCACCTCCCAAATGTAGTTAGTTAGGGTAATCTACCCATATAGCTAAGGTTATTACAGCAGTGATCAGTATGATGAGCATAGCAAGTTGTCTAAGTAGACTTACCATAACAGTAGATGTTTGAATCATCACTGCTGGCCCCCCCACCTTGTATTTTGTTTTTTTAATGCTAGGGTCTGGACATTATTTTTGTTTTTCTTAGCATTGTTCTTTCAGGGCTCAGCCTCCCTCTCTGTTAGCAGGAAAGCTCTGATGGGCTTTGCACCCAACTTATCTTTGTCAGCTCAGCTCAAGCTGGTGACAGTTTGGGTGCATGGAAGTTGTCCTGAAGCTTTTGAAGCTGCCTGGCTGTTATTTATATCCATAGTAGGATATAACTCATAGTTATGGCTACCACAGCAGTGATCATGTTGTTAGGGTAAGTTTACCTATACAACTGTACTTTCTTAACCTGGAAAACTGTATTGCCAGTGGCCATCACATCAGATAGGAAAAAGTACAGTTGTGTAAAATTTTACCATAACAGTAGACGTCCTTCTCTTCACTGTTGTAGTATTCGTTAAAAAAGGGATATCCTGCCCTGGACAAAACAATGTTCAGCCAGTAAAAAAAAGCCTAAAAGAGATCTTATTTTTGCTATACATCACATTTATTCTCCCCACACAGAAAATAAGGTATCAAAGGGATGTACAGATGCAACTACCTAGAACTGAGAGAACAGTCGCCATAGGACAATGGAGTCCATGCACATCTAGAAGGAAAAGTGCAGAATAAACAAGAGGGGGTTGGAGGAAGGGAGTGAATACTGCAACATTGAAGAGGACATTTACTGTTATAGTAACATTTTACACTACTGTGCTATGTCCTCCTATATCACTGTTGCAGCTGTTGCAGTATTCATTAAAGAAGGGAGAGTAAAAAAGCTCAAGAAACAGAATGGGAGGTGGAAGAATGAGAACAGCCCTCAAAATAAACACATAAAATGGTTTCAGCAAAACCTGCTCTGCCCTAGAAACCATATCCAACTGATAATACAAGGCATGCACTGAACACCAAGTAGCAGGTTCAAGGAAGGAATTGGTGTCCAACCCCTTGAAGAAGGCACCAAAAGAGGCAACAGCCCTAGTGGAATGAGCTCTAACAGAAGTAGACAGAGATTTGCCATGAAAATAATAACAAAAGAAATGGCCTTAGATATCCAGGAGGAGATGGTTTGTTTAGAAACAGCCAAACCCAAAGACCTGGGATGAAAGGAAACAAAAAGCTGATCAGACTTATGAATAGTCCTAGTTTTATCCAAATAGCACCTGAGCTGTCTGTACAAATCCAAGGTATGCAGGACCCTCTCACTAGTAGACTGAGGAAAAAGGAAGGGAGTTGTACTGACTTATTCAAGGGCAACTCATTTACTACCCTGGGCATAAAAGAAGGATTAGTACAAAGGCACTCCCTGTCCCTGTGAAAAAAAACAAAAAAGGAGGAATGGTCGTAAGGGCATGGAGCTCCGAAACACTCTGAGTAAGAGCCAGCAACAAAACAGTCTTCCAGGTACAACATTGCAAAGAAGCAGAATCTGCAGCCTAGAACGGAACCTGAATCCATTTTTTCAAAATAAAATTAAGATCCCAAGGAGGAAGAATAGGGTTTCTTGGAGCCCTAGTATGCAGGATGCCTTTAAGAAATTGTTTGACTTCAAAATAAGATGTCAAAGGAGGATTCCAAGACAGACAAGCAAAAATAGCTGACAAATGGTACTTCGCAGAAGAATAGGCCAAGCCATGCTGGAGCAACTCACACAAATAAAGGGAGGACCAGAGGGACCTCCACTGAAAAAGGATCATGGTTACCAACATAGTATCAGACAGAAAATCTTTTCCATTTGGACAAATAAGATTTTTTGGTTGAAGGTTTCCTTCCTTCCTGAAATCCCTGAGCACATCCTCAGAAAAGAGGTCCTTAAAGGGATCAAAACCCTATCACCCACAATGTCAGTTGCAGAGTGGACAACTGGGGATGGATGAGAGACCCCTTGTTCTGTGTGAGGAGATCCAACTGGTGAGGTAACTTGTGATGATTGCCCCTGGCCAGATGTATTAAGAGGGGGAATGAGTGCTGTCTCGGCCAAAAGGGTGTCACTAGCAAGATTTTTGGGGAGTCTAGCTGAATCTTCTTTAAGACTCTTGGAAGTAGAGGAAGAGGAGGGAAAGCATAAAGAAACCTCCCCTTCCAAAGAAAGGAAAGGGTGTCCATCTTCCATACCAGATGGCATGGCACTCTGGAACAGAATAAAGGAAGTTGCCTTCTCAGAGGGGAGGCAAAAAGATATACCTGAGGAACACCCCACAAATGGACAATGTCCAGAAACACATCTCTGTGAAGCATCCATTCCTGAGCCTATGTTTTGGACTTGCTGTGAGAGTCTGCCACAAGATTGTGCTGTGAAGGAATGTATCCTGCCTGAAGAGCTAATTGATAACTGAGAGCTACTTCCCAAGCCTGAAGCACCATCCTGCAGAGGAGGTAAGATTTCTTGCCCCACCTGCTTGTTCACATACCACATCATGAGGAGACCAAAGACCCTGAACCTTCAGGTGACTAAGAGGTGCCCTCCACCCCATGTCTAAGGCATCAGTGAACAGCTCTTGAGAAGGGACTGAAGACTGAAAGGGTCAGCCCGGGTTGAGAGTGAACTGTTGAATCCACCATTCCTTCATGAAACAGGGAAGGGGAGGTACACTGAAATTCAAAGTGTGATTATGCTGTAGCCAAGACAACTTGAGGTACCACTGAAGCTTCTGTATATGCAGTCTGGCAAGAGGAAGCACTGGAATAGAAGAAGCCATGAATCCCAGGGCCTGAAGAGTCTCCCTGACTAGCATGGCAGTCATAGGAAAAAGAGACTGAAAGAAGGCTGTCAGTGACAATACCTTTGGAGACGGAAGAGAAGCCAACATTGCTACTGATATCAGGGTAATGAAAGAGGAAACAGAGTTTGAAGAATAAAGATCCAAAATGAAGGAATCTCAAGGAAGGTGTTGAGCTGGGAGAGATGCAAAATAGGTGTCCAAGTGCTGTCCTTTTAAGGAATCAGGAACATCCTGGAATAAAAAACTTCCCACTTGGGAAGGGGGGACAGGTTGAATGGTACCATGGTTTAACAGAGACCCTAGAACCTCCGGGTAATAAGGAAGTTTCTTTGGAGGAGACTAAGGACTCCCTGAAAAAGTTGTGAGAGATTTCCATACCATGAAGCAACCCTAACAGATGATGGAAAGAACCCAAAAGTCTGAAGTGATGAGACACCAATTTAAAAGACAAAGGCAGAGCCGAAGGGACAAAGGAACTTAGTCTAAAGGGGGGGGCAGAAACCTCTTTTGTCTGATAAGCCCACTTCTTGGCAACAGAAGTCTTAGAAGCCTTAGGAGAGGAGGCTTGCCTCCCACTCTTCCTGCCCTTAGAGGCCTGGCGGGGTTGCCTGCAAACAAAAGCAGACCTAGAAGGATAATTCTTGTGGAATGTAGGGATAAGAGAGACAAAAATATGTTTAAGGTCTTGCAAGGCTTTGCCTTTTTTGAAGAGACTTAAACATGTCAGCAGCAGCAGTCCCAAAAGGATGTGTATTATCCAAAGTACCATCCAATAACTTGGCCTTGGTGTCCTCAGGAAGCGACTGAGATGAAACCAAGGAGAATGCCTTATGACGGACCAAAAAGCCGCAGCCCTAGAAGAGGCATCAGCAGTATCTTAGCTACACTTAGAGTGATGAGCCACATGAGAAGCAGAAGCTAAAGAAAGATAAGGCAGAGGATTTGCCATCAGAATCAGGGAGGACAGAGATAACCTAACCAGCCTGAGCAATCAAGGCCAGAGCATACCTGGTCTTGTGGGACTGATAATTAATAGCCATAAAAGCCAAAGTAGATGCAGTGTAAACTTTCTTGACAATCCTCTCCATTGCCCTACTATCCTTATCATAAGGCAAAATCTTGGAAAAGGGCAAACGTTTAGAAGGTTTGTCAGAAGATACTGACACCACAGCAGGATCAGCAGAAGGACATTTAAATAAAATAAAAATAGACAATCCTCAGGAACCTTGTAGAATCTATCAGTTTTTTTAGGAGCAGGAGGCTGAGAATCAGGAATGAAAGTATCTAATAAGGCAGCCAGCACTGGAGGAACTGCCGATGGTTTAGGAGTATCCACCAAAGCAACTCATATCTTCTCTGAATATCAGAACTTGAGAAGAATCCCACTTAAAAAATTCCATCATCCCAGCAATTGTGCCTCCAAAGGACAATTCCTCAAAATGAGACTCAGGGCTAACAGACACCTCTTTATCAGAACCATAAGCCAAAGACAAAGACATCTGTGAAGAATACAGCTGGATCAGTGTCTGCTGTTTTGCAGGAACTTCTACTTCCCACTAATTCCTTTTTCAACCTCCTGATTTATAGCTTTGGGAATCCTCCAAAGGAGTTATTCTTGCAACAGTGAAACACTATGAACATAGTAGAGTTTCATCTACTTATGATAAATGTAGATGTTAATGTCTTCAGTTTTACAGTAGTCTTCCTTCCCCTCTGTCTAAGCTATGGTTTGGGGAGGGCACCCCATTCCGTATCCTTTAGTTCCCCTTCCCCTGCATAGCTGTTTTTCATATCTTCCCTTACAGTGACTCAACTAGAGGCACCATGGGTGCTTTGTGTTCCTAGACTAGGGTTTAAGAGTAGGGCTCCATCCTGGGGCAGCAAGAAAGATTTGAGGGAAATGGTACTGGTTGACGACCCTTATACTGTGATGTCCTGATGTTGGAGGGGAGGGCATTCTCCAGGCTTGGAGGAAGAGGAAAACATCTCTAGTATTCAGACTGGCTTCTACAGCAGGAACTCTCAGAGTTATTACTGCAACATCTATATCTACATTTATCTTAAGTAGGCACAACTGTACTTTCCCTAGGTTTCCCCCCAAAGGAATTATTTGGAATGATTTTCAGTCTCCTACGGGAACACTTCATATGGTATTCTAAGTAGATGCTTGAAACCAAGAAGTGGTACCTAGACTTTCAAAGTGTGAATGAGCAGAAGCCCAGTGTTTTACAACCAGTGTTTTGAGGCCTTTGACTATACCTTTGTGACAGCACCCTCTGGAGATGGAGTTCCACCTCTCATCCCAATAAATCAACAGACTTCGTTGCACAAAAGATTTCTTGGTAGCTATGCAAAAACCCTATAGTGAATCTAGCTGAAGTTTCCCTTGATGCTGCCATGGTCTGTAAGTTGACTCCAGGCTACAGTATCCTCCCAAATGATAAGAGTAGTGTGCTTGATTAGTTTAGGGAGGAAAAGTCTGCAGATCTACTTCTTGATGCTCAGTTTATCAGGCTAGCATGACTAAATATCAGGAAAAGGCTCCTGAAGCAAACTGTAGAGGTGGCCTGAAAGATCTCTTATAAAACTGAAGGCACAGCATTCCAAATTGGCTCATACCATTTGGAGAGTGGGTAGACACATTGAAAAATGCTGGCATGATACCTTGGATATAGCATCAAGGACATTAGCAGCTGGCTTCATCATAAGGGGCCATGCATTGTTGAGAATAGAATCCTTGTCAGAGTATGTCCTCATTGCACCAAAGAGAGGAGTTTTTTGTTTGTTCTTCCCATTAAGGTCTTCCATCCACCCCTTTTTATAGGTACAGCAGACATTATTCATACAAACAATGGCCCTTCTACTGCCACCAAACCAAAGGTTGGTGGTAGAGGCAGAAGAGATCCTTTCAGAAGCTAACTATGCAGGGTAAGCAACAGGAAGTCAGGGAAGCTTTCTGGAAACAATTTCACAGGAATTTCGGAACAATCACGACTCTACTGAGGACACCAAACTTATCACATCTTCTCTTCCCTTCAGCTTACCCCCCCCTTCTCATACCCTGGGGGGTAGCTAACCCTTTTCAGGGAAAACTGAAGAAAGGTTACCCAGTCAAATGGGTGGAGGATGTTCTTGCTTTTACAGAATTGAATTTAAGCCTTCATTTTTTTCACATGAATGTTTCTATACCAGTAGATATGGTATAGTTGGCTTTATAAATCCTTGATCACAACCTATCCCTAGAAGCCATAGAAAGGGCCTTCCTGAAGGAGGAAGGGATAGAGGTTTTATTCCTGACTCTACCTCATCCTCAAAAAGGATGGCCTAAGGAGGCTTGTACCAGACCTCTCAAAAGTGAGAACCTCTTTTTAAAATACAAAAGTTTACAATGCTACCCTACAGTCTCTTCTCCATTTTTTAATATTTGAGCTTTCCTGGTCATATCTGAGTCTCGGAGATACATTAGGTTCATAGGTATTACTAGGTTAACGACCACAAGGGCTTTTATAAGCTGTGCAGTCCAACCCAAATGTGTCCCTATGTATTATGGGTGCTTATTAGGAGGGTTGTGTACATTTGTTTTCAAGTTTCTAGATGTCATGTTTGGGGAAATGTTAGTCAAGGCATTACTGTCTGCCTCTGTCTATCAAAGATATGGGTGCCAGACCAGAGGTGAATTTCTGATTTCCCACCCACTGGTCAATGTTACACTTCAGTAGGCTTAGGAATGGATGAGGAGCCTATTCCAGAGCACAGGGATCCTCTGAGACACACATCTGTCCTACCAACATATGTCACAAGCAAAATTTAAGAAAAATGAAAATTCACTCTACCATCTTTGAAGTGAAGAAAAGTAAAATAAAAAAAACATTAAACTACACCACACTAAAATACTACAACCACATGAGTATAAATAATAAAATGTAATGCTGGCAAACATTTTGACTTCATCAGAACTGAGATAAAAATACAGCAATCAAGCATTTAAATAGAGTCAAGAGACAAATGATGCAGACTATGTAATAATGTGAAGGTCAATTTAAAGTGGACAAAAATTATATAAATATTCAAAGCCATAAAACACTTTCCAGTAAACATTTGTTAATGATTATGGGCGCTTTGAACTCAAGGCTTGTTTAATTTTTTACTAAATATTGTATATTGATATTATCATTAATTGTGGTGCTTGACTGGCATTCAATCCAGTTTGCCAATACAAATCACGAGTCTCTGAAAGACTTATCTGTGTCACTTCTTCTGATAGTGGGGTGAATGACATTCATGACATAACAAAACATATTCAAAAACAATACAGGAAATATTGTGTCTAAACAAGGCATTTTTACTGTTTTTCCTGCATTTTATACCATGTCAATGTTCACTAATTCAGGTGCTAAGTTTACATGTGATTTTTTGTTCACATGAAATGTGTTGCATCTCAAATGATCTGCACAGTAAACTAAGTTGGTGCTGTTAGTCATAATACAATTTATTTCCAATACTGTAGTTTAAATGAAGGCAAAAAGGATTAGAGCCTATGTAAATGAAACTACACCATTTACATGTTCTACATTGAAAAGTGCCACATTCTGTTCAAGCCACTTCATTCTTATTATTAGCTTTCTCTAACAGTGTTTAATACTGTTACCCTTTTTTCATTGAACAGTTGTTCATTGCCATTCGCTTCAGGAATGTCATAACTTAATTTAAAATAAAATTTTCCAATTGTCTCTAATCACTTGGTTTTAATACATCTACACAGTAAGTGATTGGGGAAATCTAACTGAATTTTGTTAAGTACTAGGCTAGCTGCCCTTCTGGACCATTTTCAACCTATCCAATTTCCAATTTGTGAGACTTAAGCTGTGAAGATAGATGAAGGCTGCCAGCCTAGCCAGATATAATTTTGTAGATAAGTCTATCATTTGTAAATATTAATATAAGCCACAGGCTTGTTCTCTTAAATAGGAAAAAATGGTGTTAAACGTGGAACTGCAAAAATTTAACAACAGTGCACTCTGCTGTAACAAAGTTAATAAGTCAATTCTTTGATGTCAAATCTTGGGAGTCAATATGTCTAGATGAAGGAATTCTGGCTATTGTCTTGAGACCAGAGTTAATTGCTAGAATTTGCATATATAAATTATTTTATTGTTCTGGCTTCCTGACCAGCTGCAAGATTAAAGCGGCTATCAACCTCTGAGAATCTGTTAGCCTGGGAACCAGAAAGAAATGATGTAATCTGAAATGAATCAGTAGTACTGTGTTATCAGTTTAAGGACAGAAAGAATGAGAGCATTTGAGCATTTGTGTTGAGAACATCCAACTCACCAGATATCTGCCTGTATCTAGATGTAAGTAGGATTTTAGAACTGTGTTTTCTCTTAGAAATAGCTAGGAATTAGGAAGATTAGACTGTTTTTCTGTGTTGATGTCAGAACTTTTCTACGGTATTATTTTAAGTATTTCTCTGTGATCTCTGAACTCTTGACTAGCACTGTGTAGTAAGGAGTATTGTCTTGTTTTTATTATGTATTATTAAATATTTTTAAACCTTTCAACTGTTGCTGTTTTGTGTAGAGATAATTTAAGCTGTAAGAATACATTGCATGTATATAGTGATACTGTACCAAGTCACTTCAAATAAATCTTGACTGTTTGGTCACACTTACCATTTGGATAATAATATTGCACAGTAATAATTGGACACCCTTCATAAGGGCCTTTGAGTAGCTGATAAATATTAGCTGGGTGGTGGTAGTAATTTCTACCATAATCTGGGCAAAAGGGGCACAGCTGGAGAACCTGTGCCAGCCTTCCCCAGGAGTGTCTGTGTGGTTGTATAAACTCTTATCCCAAAGTATGTGTGTGTCAGCTACTTGGGCAGGGACACGAAGCACTGGTTGGACAGAAAGGGTGCTGGAGGTTTTAGATTGCCCACTAGGCTGAGATTTGGACCCTATAGCTGTGCCAGTGGGGAGTATTATTGGGGACCTGGAGAGAAAGGGAGCAACCAGCCCCAGATTTACTGTGATCTCTGTGTGCTCTTAAGGGAAATTGTACTTTACTGTGTGTGTATTTATTATCCTTTTCCTATATGGATGCCCCTCACTGGTGCTCATGGTGAAGATTGAGGCTCCTTGATTGCTGGGCCAGTGCATGGGCGTCACACAAGCCTTGTACCTCTTGTCTGTGAGGTAAGCACCTTAACTCCACCCGTGTAATATTTGTAAATGGCATGCTGTTCTTGTTTAACAAAGGGATGGGTGGAGCTTTTTGCCTTCCAGGTATAACCTCATTAAAAATTGTACTTATGTGACTCTCATGGTCTTTCTCAACATTTCCAGGTCATCCATTTCTTTCAAAAACTTAATCATCAGTAAATAATTCAGACTACATGCTTGATTTTTTAATGTTCTTTTTGACATTGTCAATGTGCAGTCAGTATTAATGTGATTATTACCAAAGTTGGTCTTCTATATACCTCAGATGTGAAATTACCATGTAACTCATTGGAATAAATGGTTGCATCAAAAATGTATACATGTACTGCTTTTTCACTGCTGCCCCATTGTGTCCCTGTTAAGTTGTCTAAACAACTTTAAAAGAGAAATGTTCTGTAAAACTTTTTGTTGCAAAACACAGATACACACGCTTCTTCAGTAGTGTACTTGCTAGTACAGTGTGATAAGAAACTTTGCATAATCTGATTTCCTTGTTGTGGGGAATGACTATCCAATGCTATAATATCACCAATTATTAATACATTATTGTTCAGTATCTCCTTATTTAAAGAATTACATTTATTTAAAAAAGTAACTTTAAGGATTCACCACCAGCAAAACCCAAAAACAAATCCACCAATATGCCAGCCAGCTATTCACTCTTCACAAAACTTTTATTTAAAAACAAAAATAGATTAAGCACTTTCATTCCTTTTAGGGTTAAAACTCCATCAGAATCACAATAAAACCAAAATCAACCTCTTAATTGCTCATAAAATTTCCCCCAGAGACTCTTTCATGCATATTAACTCAACTAATTATCTCAAAGGTATCATATACTTAAAAAAAATATATTCTTCATATCCCAACCAGAAACTCATTTTTCATAAGTACACACATACTTTTCAAGTTTGAATTAAGAAATAAAAATAGAAACAGTAACAGTTACAGTTTGAACAATTTGATTGTTTTATATTTGATTTTAAAACCAACACACTGTGATACTTAACTTATTTATACCAGGATACATTCCAGCTTTCATAAATAGTTGCCAGTATGACTCCCTACTTTCTAAAAATGATTCCCAATTTCCACCACTCTCATTATGAGTCACCCTAATATAAATAAATAAATAAAATAAACTTTTAAAATTCTTGCATTCATCTGAATGTTTAAGTAAAGCATTTTTTCATCAGTTTTTCTTTATAGAATATACGTTTGTATATTCTGTACTTAAGGTATCACTCCATTTCCTCTATATAAAATGCCTCACATGTGGTGCACTGCACTACATAACCCACCCTCCAGTATTTCAGTTATATTTTCATTTTGCCCCTGTTACTTTAGGTAACTGTCAAGGGTAATATTATTTCCTTTCACTATAGACTTGCATTTACCACGTGCTTGGTATTTGTTTATCCTATATACCTTGTTGGGGTGTATGTCTCCCTTTCTAGTATATTTTTAAAACTATTTCCCTTTTGTACATGAAAAAGGTATCCCTACCTAACTTATCACAAAGGGCAAAACTCCCCTTCCAATTCCTACACATCATTTTTCTTATCTTATTATTATTTCTGTTGTATGCTAACAGCAGAGATGTACAATAATCATTACCATTTAATTCAGCTTTATTCTCTGTTTTTTTTTTTTTTGGGAAGCTCGCCCTTTCTTAGGATAGGACTAAATTTTACCTGCCTTCCATTATTTACTTCCATTATTACACTATTTACTAAATTATTAAGATAATCATGCTCTAAGAACATCTGTTTCAATTCTTCAACTTCAATCCTATAAGTTACTTCATTTGAAATCATGTGACTTAATCTAATAACTTATCCCTCAACCAGATTTCTTTTCTGTCAACATGGATGGGCAGTAGAAAAATGCAAGTAATTATTAAAAATTGTTTTTCTATAAATGTTTGTTTTAAAAGCCCCTACCTCATTCCTCTTACTTAACATTAAATCCAAGTAATTAACTTCCTTAAGATCATAACTTAAAATTTTATGAGCAATTAAGAGGAAAGAGGGGGATTTTTGGTCTTATTGTGATTCAGATTAAGTTCTAATACTGAAAGGAATGAAAGCACGTAATCTGTATTTGTTTTTTTAATTAAACGTTTTATGAAAAGTGAATAGTCGGTCGCTATATTGGTGGATTTATTTAAAAAAGCCCTTGATTATTTCATATGCATTTTTTTTGTGTGTTACCACAGAATGCTATCTAAATAAATGGAAAAGCCTTCAGGTTTAGTCCCTTTCACTGAAATAATTGTAGAAAAAGGAGAATCATCCTTACATTTGTGTGCTTTTTGGAATGATGAAAAAAGGTATCCTAGGTTTATCAACTTGGACAAAATTATAAAAATCTTAAAATCAACTACTCTATTATGTAATAAAACCAACAAAGCATGACTGCAATGATAACAAGCACTTATCGCATTAATAACTTCATAAAAGTCACTATCACTTAAATCAGCATTTTATTCTTAAAACATTGCTTCCATGATTACCACATATCGACTTTTGTAAGGAAGCCCTTTTTCTTTGCATAACTTATATCTAAAGATATGGCACCCGGGTCCAGGGATCTAATCATTCCACTGTAGTCATCTCTCATTCAGCCAGTCATTGAGTACAGTGCCCCTTTCAGTATGTACCTGTCCAAACACTTGTCACAGATGGAAAGACCACAGTGCCTTCTTAGTAAAACAAAAATCAAGATTCTAAACCATAAAAAACTATGCAGACAACCTCAAAGTCTTGTCCCTTGTCTCAGTATGAGACAAGCTGCTAAGAGGTTACCTCCACCTTGCATGTATAATCTCAACAGAACCTATCATTTCTGACCTATTACACTTTTGTAAGTCAAATGCTAGCATGGACTTCCACTCAAGGCATCATAATCTCTTCTGCAACATAAATAGAATATGGAGAGATAGGTGTGTATCACAGAAAATGCCACGTCTATGGACCCATCTTCCACTCCACATAAAGCAAAGTTCTTCTCTTACTCTTTCCAAATGTGATTTGGACAAATGGATGAGAAACTACAAATTCAGCCTTGACTTAGTACCCATGTCCTTCAGAGGCAACAAATAAATGTCCCAACATAGCCTTGTTCTGCCTGCCTCTGGGTTATTTATACACAAAACACAAGGATAAAAAAACTGCCTTGGGAATATAAAGCTAAGCTTCTTATGATCCTTACTGATCAGTAGCCTAGTAAGTACCTATGAACCTATAAAGTGTTTGTTCAACTTCAGAAAAAACACAGGAACTTAGGATCCAATGTTGTCTTTTCCATCAGGCTTTAACTTGTAGATTATTTAATCTAAAACTGGCTATTCTAGAATCTTCAGCCCGACAGCTTTGCCTCCTCTACCCATAGTACTCTGCTCTCCCTTTCTCTCCTCAGGTTTCATTTGCTGCCTTAGAGTGCATCATAGTCTGCAAGTTCTGTTCATTGCATTCTTTTGTGCTGGTTTTAGCTGTGTCATTAGTATCCCCCACACTAGTTATTAGTAGTCTGATAGTTTAATTAGTGTAGATGTTAGTTTGGTGAAGTCCATAGTTATTGGTTAGAGTTTTATTTTCTCTGTCTGAGTACTCCAGCCCTTTTTCAATATATATATATATATATATATATATATATATATATATATATATATATATGGGTCTACTTGAGATTACTGAAATCTCAGTAGACTGACAGTCAGAACACCGAGATGAGAAGCGCAACGGTTCACATTACCAAACTATGAATGCCTGACACTCCAAGCTGAGTAGAACAGGAGATCCTCTCATCTGTACGTTGTAGTGTAATCTCAGAGTTGGTATCTGTAAGTAGCAGGGGGTTTGGCCCTGCAAATACATTAACTGGAAAAGTTGCTGTCATTCGGCAGCTCACTGACTATGATACTTCTTTTGGAATGTGTCAGTTTGGAGTGTCGGGCATTCGTAGTTCGGTAATGTGAAGTTTTGCTAATGTGAAACTTCATGCTTCTTGTCTCGGTGTTCTGACTGTTGGTCTACTGAGATTTCGGTAATCTTAAGTAGACCTATATATATATATATATATATATATATATATATATATATATATATATATATATATATATATATATCTATAGTTTTATAGTGTTTAGTGTGTAAAAAAATGCTTAGTAACTTATATTTACTACTATGGTTGCTGTGTTAGTGTATTAGGTAGCTAGGCTTTGTGTTGTTACTAGAGTTAGACATGGTGTTTGTGCTTACTGTTGTTTGCTGTGTTTTTAGGATGGAGATAAAGAGAAAGGTTTAAAAAAATTCAAGACTTGCGAGTACTAGTTGCCCCATAAGACACACATGCCCGGTGAGTCTATTGTTTGGGCACTGCCTACCTTACTGCTTTTGGGACCAAAGCTCTCAACAAACATTGGGACAAGTTAAGTATTAAAGTGATGGTTCTTCCATTTGCAACAACTTCTTCCCCTTCTCACAGTAAGAAGCCTGAGAATAGGAACAGTGAGCTATCTCAGAACAAGTACCTGAAGTCTCAATTCAATGATAGAGGGGAGCGCAAGCAGTCTGCCTCTTGGCTGAAGGTCACCAGGAGCCGAAGGTTCACAAACCTTCAGCTCAACCAGCTCTGACATCATTGGGTATGACTCTGCCTGTTCAGCCCCAATCACCTGGTCTGCTGGTATCAGAGAGGCCCAAGTCTCCCACCCTCAGCATTGTCAGTCCCTTCTTAGCTAAGGACTCTTCTACACTGGGTAGGTTGCAGATCCCTTTTTCACCAGTAACACCAGCAGAATTCTCCCTCATCACCGCAGATCCTAGCCTCATATTTTCGATCCATTCTTCAGATCCTGCTTCTGGAAGGAGGATTTCCAAACCACTGTCAATGGCATCTCCTGTCAGGTCCATTAGATCAGCTGGGAGTATGAAGTCATCAAATTTGAAGTAGCTGATGAGGTCCTTTTTTGCAGACTCAGATTTAACTAGGGAACATTCCAGCCTCCTCAGCCCATTGCCTGAGGTCTCAGTTCCTACTGTTGCTTTTTCTTCCAGGTTCCTTTGACTCCAGGATTTACGGCTCTGGCTGCATTTCTATCCCCCTATCTGCTACAATGGCCTGGATGTTTCAGCGCTGACTGGCATTCTTGAGTCTAGCATTGTTAGAGCCAAGTATGTGCTGCCATGGATCCTTGGCCTGGGTTGACCATCCAAGTTTCAGAATTGACACTGCCTCTGGGAGCTTTAGTACTCAACAGTTCAGCCCAGATCCTGGCATTGGAGCCATGCAGATTGGTGTCAGATACTTGTGCTTTGTTCAGGTCCTTGGATCTGAGGAGTGCCAGGTCTGTTGATCCTGTTTCTGCCTTGGCTTTTACCACTGTGGAGTGGATTTTTTCTCATATGGAGAGTGGACTGCTGGCAACGACTTTGGATCCTTCCCCTTCCTCTGCTTCTGGGCCTGTGGAGGTGTATCAGCCTGCTCTGGGAGAGCCTACAAGTGTTCCTGCATTCAGGGTCCCTGTTTCTTCTGGGTCTCCGCCAGACTTTCCAGTTAGTGGGAACATGGTAAGAGTAGGTTTAAGAGGAAACAAGGATTCCCCCTGATGAATCCCTCATCAAGGACATTGAACTCAATGAAGAAGACGCCCCCCCCAATGATGCCTCTTTCAGTGATCTTGTGGAATAGTTGTGACAGCATGAGGGACGGACTGCAGAAGCATCCTTTCCTGAAGAGTTGACATTTCTGGATGCCTTTGGCATTGGCCTAACCAGATCCTGTGTAGTCTCCCTTCCAGACACTTTTATTGACCTGGTGTCTTGAGGGCTTGGAGGAAATCCTATGTGGTGGAACCAATTCCCAGGAAACTGGATAGGATTTTGTCCCCACTTGAGGACAGATTACACTGGAGTAAGGGTCCATGGTTGATGCTGTTGTGCTAGTAGTTGCAACAGAAAAGGATATCTCAGAAGTGAGTTCTTTGGTCCATATGCTCTACATTGTGTCTCAGGCTCTGGACCATTTGAGAAAGCTTGTTTAAGCTTTGTCATCCTTCGCATTGCATGCTCTCAGCTATGTTGCTCATTTGACAAGGCTTTAATGGGACCTGGTGTCTGAAGTGTTAAATGAGGTGAAGCTCCAGCAGTCTGCAGAGACTCAAAAAACTCTGGAGGTTCAGTTGTCAATTATGCAGTCTATCACTAATGTATCCATGAGGTTGCTGTCCAATGTGGCTGATGTAACGTCTCATACAGCAGGCACTGGTATCGCCAAATACTGACATGCCTGAAAGCTTTTGTGCAGTTTTACAGACTATTTTAAGGAGTCCTTTATCAATTTTTTGCCATCCCTCAACAATCTTACTGCAGGAATTAGGGGCAAGCACCTCATTTTTTGTAAAGTACAGCAGGCTTTCCAGGACAGTCCTGGGAAATATTACTCTTTTGTCAGGAGTGTAACCATAATGGACACTGCCCACAAGGCAGTGCCAGTCCACATCACCAAGGCTTCCACTGAGCTTTCTCTGGGAGGTATTTTCACCACACCTGAAGGATTGCCCAGCTGTCACTCTGTAAAGAAAGTCACGGGTTGCATGGCTGTCCACCCAAAAGAGGCCATCACCTCAGATGCATGGTTGTCGAGAGTCATCTACAGAGACTATACAATTATATTTTTATTTGCTCCAAAGGAGTCCCAAAAATCTCTTACATACATGCCAACCCATCAGAGAAGGGATGCAGCAGCAAAAATCCAGAAATTGCTAGCCAATCAAGTGATCTAGTAGGTCCCACCAGACCAGTGAGGATTCGTGGTCTATTCCAGATTCTTTTTGGTAACAAAGAAAAACAAGAACCTCAGACCAGTTCTTGTTCTCTGCAAATTGAACCATTTTGTCAGACAGACCAAGTTCTGGATGGTCATGGTGCAGTCCATTCTACATCTCCTGAGGAAGGCAGACTGGATGTGCTTGGTAGATCTCTGGGATGCCTGCCATCACATAAAGATGACAAGGCAGTACAGAAGATTTCTGCAATTTTGCATTGGGGGCCAATTCTTACTGATTTTTGAGCTTTGCTGCTTGGTCTCACTGCAGCTCCCTGTGTGCTCACCAAATACATGACCGTAGTGGCAGCCTGTCTCAAGCTACAGGAATTCCAGATGCTTACATACCTAACCAATTGGCTTCTCACCACTTCCACAAAAGCATCTCTCCTCAAGGCTCAAGACTCCTTACTCCAGTTGTTGCTGTCATTGGGCATTGCAGTGAATCATGAAAAGTCTAGCCTGGAACCACTACAAGTGTTGGAATTTGTAGGCTGCCATTTGCACACACTCAGTCACTCAGATAGTCAAACTACCTTTGTCCAGGTTAACTTCCCTTTGCTGCCAAGCATCCTGCATTCTTCAGCTTTACAAACCTTTGGTGACTGTGGTTCTGCAGCTTTTTGGACATATGTCAGTTTCTGTATAGTTCCTCAGGCAAGGTTCCATATCAGGATATTACAGTGGACTCTGGCACCTCCGTGATCTTTCTTCACACATCTCATGGTATTTCCAGTTTCCCTGTGGAATATTTATTGGCTCCACATTCAGTTAGGGTTGGACTCGACCAATGTTTGTGGCAGAGCGACATTTTGTTATTTCTCTTCCCTAGGCCACAGTCACTATGGCTGATTCTTTCTGGGGTGGGGTTTATTTCATGGGAAGAAGGACCAAGAGACCTGGTTGAGTTTCGAGGCCAAACTTCGCATCAGTGCCTTGGAGATGACCGTGGTCCAGTGCAGTCCTTTCAGGACCTCCTCCCCAAGGGTGTGACTGCCATTTAAATCACCAATAAGTCTGTGGTTTGGTACCTGAACAAGCAAGGGGAAAGCATTCCTACCCCCTATATCAAGAGGCCATAAGGGTTTGGCAATGGGCTATGTCCTCTCAGTGGTTTCCTAACTGAAACACATATTGTGGCAAAATCCAACATTTTGGCAGACAGTTTACGCAGGGACATTCTACTGGCTGATGAGTGGTCCCTGAACCCAAAAGTAGAGGCTCAGGATTTTCAGTTGCTTTGGCACCCCCTAGTGCAATCTTTTTGCCTGTCTATCCAAATTGAAGTGCAGCAGTTTCTGTGCCCTGATCTCATAGGACATTCATCCAGGTAAGTTCTTCTGTATGCTTGGCCCAGGGTCTTCTGTATGCCTAACCTCTGATGTCCTTAATAATCAAGTTTCATTAGAAGACAGCCCACTGCAGAGCTACAGTTGTCCTCATTGCCCCGTTCTGGCCCTGACAAGTGTGGTTTCCCCTTCTTTGGCCTCACCCACATCACCCTTCTTGGACAATGGGTCCACTCCTGGATCTGATCTCCCACACTGCTCAATCTCTTCTCCCTTTTATTGACTGCATGGTTTCTCCAATTCCAATGATGGCCAGGAATTCCAAGTTCTCTGACAGTTATTCATATTCTTTAATCATCCCAGAAGTCTTCTCCTAGGAAGGTATATGCTAATAAGTGGAAATAGTTTGCAATTTGGGCTTCCTACAAATGCTTACATCCTTTTTTGGCCCTTTTGTTACTATCTTAGACTTTTTGGTTATTATTTTTCATTCTTTTTTGAGTTATTCTACCATTGAAATGCAATTGGCTGCCATTTTCCGCATTGGCAGGGATAGTACACCTTTGGTGGCTCTTAAACTATCTAAAGCCTTCCGGGGGGGGGGGGGGGGTACCTTTTTGTTGCAACCACACATTCAAGATCAGATATCCCCATGGAATCTTCTTTTCAAGTTAGCTATGGTATCTTTAAAGGTGTTTGTAACATTAGGTCGCATATAAATATAGTTTTGTCATAATAAATTCTACATGAATACAGTGTTCTGTGTGCAAAGGCCTAGAAAAGCAGGCATATTAAAGCAGGTTTGTATCTTCATTTTGTATTTCTCATTTTTACATGCATTTTCAGTAATTGCAGTCTCAATTGAAAGGAATGTTTTAGTGAATGACTTCAAGTCAAAACACTGATCAGGATGACACATGCTAACAGAATGATATAATATAATGATATAATAGATATAATTTTCCATCAAAAGGAAATGCATTGTTCACAAGCACTATTTCCAGGAGCTCACAGGTGGCATGCATATGACTACTAGTTAACTGACTGTTAATTGACTGTAAATATTTAAATATTTAAATATTGCTTAATGCATTTAACCCAATGTCATTTGGTATGACCGTGAATAATGAATCAACATCAAATACATAATCCTTATTTTGTTCATGTAACTGGCACCATTCATATAACTGTTGTAAGAGATCTTTAATGTCAGTAATATGACTTTGGGAAAACTTTAAGTAGTCTCTCAGTATATATTCAAGATAGTGAGAGATAGGTTCTGTTATCCATGTTCTAGTTGAGACAATAGGTCTCATAGGTGGATTTTGTTGATCTTTATGTATCTTAGGAAGATCATACTAAATAGGTGTAACAGGTTTAGGGGTATGACAACATTCAGTAAGTCTATACTTAAATAACCATTTAGATGCATTGTGTATATATATATATATATATATATATATATATATATATATATATATATATCACTGCTGATATTACTAATAATTTTATTTAAAACTTTTTGTGTAATAATTTCATAAACATTGAAACAAATAAAAACAACATACTCTTAATGTAATTCTCTTTGTCTGTTACCACAATGCCACCCCCTTTATCAGCAGGTTTGATAACAATTTCCTCATTCACTTCAAGGGCAGTAAGTGCTTGTCATTCATCAGCATTTAAGTTATAAAATTTATTCTTAAAATTACCATTAAACATATATCATATAAATCATTCTGACATGCTTTTTTCAAACACTGAAACAACGTTATTACCAAGAGGTACAAATGTACTTTGTTTAAGAGGATGATCACTCTTAATTACAGTTTGTCATCCCACGAAAAATGAGTTTCAAGTTAAGTCTCCTTGTGAAGAGTCTAAGCTCAGTTAAAAACTCTAATATATTCCCTGCAGAAGCAGGTATAAATGTTAGCCCCTTCTCACATACTAAATGCTCAGCTTCAGTTAAGCAGTATGTAGATAAGTTAAAGACAGCAAAATTCTTAACACTTACCTCCCCTGTTGTCTGGATGGGCTCCGTGTTGTGGCTCCTTGATTCCCTCAAGTTCGCTTCCTTCCCCTTTATCCTTTATTTCATCTGTCTCTGTTTCTTTGCCATATCAGCAGTGGTGCATCTTTCAGAATCTCTGGAGAATTTAGAGGGTCAAGTGCAGAGACAATTTAACCACCATGGTGGTGGATTCAATGGCAAAACAGGGGGACATTGGTATGTGAAGACTGTTCAGCTTCACTGCTTTCAGTTGCAGCCATCTTACACCATTCAACAGGTTCATCATGTGGCCAGGAAAAAAAACACTCTGAAGTCATCACAGTCACTTCAAAACTTTCTCTTTTTAGTGGCAACAATACGCTGTTCAAAAGCAGCAATACAATCAAGCATTTCTTCATAATCGGTGATAATCTTTATATGAGTTTTATGATTCAAGATCTTACACTCTAACATATTAGTTTCATCTTTGAGCTTATTCTCTACAGGTTTGAAGTATTCATTCAGTAAAATCATATACTCGATACTGATCTTAATATGAAGTACCTTAAGGAGGTGTGGATGCGATTCGCCATAAGTAGACATCTTTAAAACACGTAAGCCTCTTGGTATGATCTTAAAATGTATATATATATATATATATATATATATATATATATATATATATATATATATATATATATATAGGCTTCAAACTGAGCCATTACCACTGTAATTTTTTTTTTTCTTTTTCTTTAAAGAGTGTATTTTCTTTTCCAAAACAGGGATATTATCTTCCAACTCAGTAGAACACACCGTTCTCCTAGTTTAGTGTAGCATTAAGCAGTGGGATTCTCCTTAACATCCAGTGTATTATAGATACTTTTCTGCAAAGCTTACCCTCCATTCAACCTTTGTGTGGAGAGAGAGTGAAACAACATTCGTATTGTCTCCATGTCTCACGAACACTTCTAAAGAAAACAAATCACAAATAAGAAAGCTCAAGCAGGTAAATCCGAGCCAGATACAAGTAGAAGAATGTAAAACAAAAAACAGCTCAAGGAACCATGCAGAACATTTGCCAGCAGCCTTACACAAATGCTTTTTTCAAGTTGTAAAAGCCATTAGTGCTACAGCTCTTCATTTAAATACTTGCAGTAATTGTGACTCAATTAATCAATCAAACACATAATTAAAGCTAACTACCTAAAATATCTCATCTTTAAAATAGGTTTAACATTGTTTATAACATTTAATCCAGGACTTTTATCTGCCTTATTTAATTTATCCAGCGGTATTCCAAACTTTCAGTTTTAGTTGTTATATCACCTCCTCTAAAATGAGAGGGTATATATTGTAACAGTTTACTATCAAAATGAAGAATGAAGGTTCGGCAAAAATGGGAATGTTGAACGTCAGTTGGCTGATTCTCATATTGCAAACCTTCAATTCTGCGAGTGTCCTTTGCAGCGAATGCCACTGTTTACACTTATACATGGCCGATGTTACAAATAGATTGCGGTACAGTGCAAATCAGGAAAGTTACCCTTTTCCTCACTGTAGTGTGATCTCAGAGTTGGAATATATAATTTGCAGGGGGTGTGGGGGGTGCAGCCTCCCAACTGGGGAGGTGCAGGGGAACTTGCCCCCTGCAAAAATGTGAATTTCAGCACTGTGCAGTACTGAACTGGTACGTTTGTACTGCTGAAAAGCAGGCAGGTAAGTGGAGAGTTACCACACTGTTGCAAAAGGTGCAAGAGAAAAAGGATGTTGAATGTGTCAAAGTTGATTTTGCTGCAATTACCCTTATGACATTTCAACCTACTTAATATGCAGCATATCACACATATGAACTGCATTTTTGAATGGTTTACGTTCTGACATTCGATATTTTGATAGTAAACCTACTGTAACACCATAAACTTAAAGGAATGTGTATCGTCAGAATCACTTATATGCTTATAAAGGGTATTACTATCCACCTTTCTCCATATTTGATAGATGGTCACAAATCCTTATCAGATTCACCAGAACTTGTAGATGGTACTGCATCTTTCAGTTTAGACATAATCAATCTCACATATATGAATGACTGCCTTCTGCAGGCTTGACCCAATTGGGAAACTATATTGAACGACATTTACCCTCAAATGTCTTTAGAAGATATTTTTCTTTGAGGCTCTCCAACTCCAGCTAACACCCCATGCCACTGTACAGCCAAGGCTTTCGTACCACTTGAGAAGGTGTCTATCCATGGGAAATTTTTCTTCTAACCATATCAGAGGATGACCATGATGGCAAGATAATTTCTTATAATCCTAGAGTTTATGGCATTCATTATCCTTATTGTGCTCTGGCAAGACTTTGTGAGAAAATCATTGGTGTGTATGTATGTTAGCAGATGACTGACACTGAGGTTAAGGGTGTTAGAGGTATGGTATAGATCACAAAAGTAATAAATCACTTGAAGTATATTGTGTTTGTATAGTTGTCTGATTGATTTTTTTTTATTGCTACAGTGTTACTCTCTGCTAATTCTACAGCTTTCTCACTGTTGTAACTGTTTCTGCTGTTTTTGCAGCATTTAAACAACTTTGGATTACTTATTGTATATTCTTTGCTGATAGTTGAAGTGCAGTGTTGTGCAGTTACCTCACTGAATTTGTTAATTATTGAATTGTTTCTGTGTTTAATCTGTTTTCTCTCCATTTCTACTATTTATAACTTAGTAACTGATGCAACAGAGTTTTAACCAGTCTGTGGCCAGTCTGAGAGATTATGATGATTAGTCTGTGTGAGACGATAAGCAGCTGCTATTTCTGGAAAGCCAGCATCATTGACTGGAGCCGAAAGCAGTTTAAAAGCTGTTTTTCATTTATTTATTTAAAGTCTTAGCTCAGTTATATTGTGCTAAACCTGTACTCAAGAGACACAAGCAATTTGTTTGAAGTTTTAGTCTTTTTAAGCCTAGCCAGAGATATACCCATTCACAGGCTATGCTAAAATCAGCATCTCTTTATTCTGGACCAAGTTAAGTTACTGTAAGTTGCTTCTACCTTAGTAGAAGTTAAGTATTATAGGTTCATAGGTGATTACTAGGCTAATGGCACAAGAGCCTTTACAAGCCTAGCCAATAATATCCAGGGTATGACAATATAATATCTTAATTCCCCAGATATGGGATGGGATACTATCAGGGTAATGGTTCTTTCGGTTTTGGAGACCTGAGTCATTTGACAGACTGCCTCTGTGCATAAGGGACATGGACAGTACCCCGGGAGTGAATTTACATTTCCCCATCCATTTATGCAAATTTTTTTGAAGAGAGTGAGGGACAGGCTTTGTTTTACAAAGGTGGGAGCTTATACCATAGACTAGGTAGCTTTTGGGATATGAATCTGCCTCTCCAGCAAGTTCTGTTAGTCACAAATAAGGTTCAGATCCAGTATAATTTTTCTTGCATATATGTAACATTTGAATCAGGGCTGGATCAGAGAATGCCTTGTAGGTCAGGCTTAAGTCACCTCTCAATAAAAGATATGAGACAGAGTACAGGGATAGGGCCTTTAGTCGGTCTGCATAAGGCGTGTGTCTTACGCTTTGCATTTTTTAGTGAGAAACCTTTGGGCCTGCTCCAACTGTTGTAAGTGCCTGGTTAGGTATATGCAGAAGTGAGGACTGTATTCAATTATGGGCCTGATGAGGGCCAAGTACAATGGCACTATGACTTCCTTTGATCTTGATACCTTGCCTTTACTTATGGGTTGAGCCACGCAAAAGGATTTCCTCACTACCATAGCTACCTGGTGGTCAAAGTTTAGGTTACTATGTATCTGTGTTCCTAGGTCCCTCACCACTGCGTCTACTTTTAGGGATGTGCTATCAATATTATAATTTCCAGGAATATCTGATTTACTGAAGTGTATCATTATGCATTTTTTTAGTATTTGGTTCCAGACCGCGGTTTTGGCACCAGTCATTTGTCATTTTAATCCTGTTTGTAGGATGCCACCATCATTTGGTGGATTCAGTGATTGCTCCCAGCATACAGGTATTGGTGAACTTGGTGAGCCAGAGGCCCCCAACACTGGCCTTCACTTCAAAAATGTATATACCAAACAGGAGGGTTCCCAATACTGAGCCCTGTGGGACACTGATAACAGGTTTCTTCTCATTGGATTCACTTATCTAAACAACGTGTCCTATCAGTGAACCAGTTTGCTACCCATCTGACGATGTATGGGTTTATGTCTAACTCAGTAATTTTATCTATGGTCCCCGAGTGGGAGATTCTGTCGAAAGCTTTGGCCAATTCTAGATAAGTGGTGTATACCTTTTTACCCTCATCCTTGGCCCTGTTGACTTTCTCGAAGAAGTTCACTGATCGAACAGACAAGACCTCCCTTTGACAAAGCCAAATTGGGTCTGCCCCACTGTTTTCAGAGTTCCTGTGTTATTGATCAGGTCCATGATAATTCTCTCCATGGCCTTGCGGATAAGACTGGTCAAGCTTATGGGTCTGTATTGATAGGCCCCCTTGTGCAGAGGGATGACTGTTGCAATCCTCCTTTCCTCTGGGACAAATCCCATCTGGAGGCTGTGCTTAAAGAAAGTTTCTAGTGGTTCATAGGTTAGTACTAGACTATCGGCCCTAGGGCCTATACAAGCCTAGCCATAACAATTCCCTGGTTATTTCTTCCTACAATATTTACTTCCCTGATAGATTCTGTTTTAAGCTATTTAAGAAGCATTATGGAATGTTGTTAGGACCCATGGAAGGCTGTGTTTTTGGCTTTAGCGAGTGCAGTAAGGAGTTGCTCCCTCATAATGATCGAATGGTGATGGTTGCAGGTATTTCTTTAGGAGTGGTAGGAGGTGATGGGGGGAGAAGTTTGAACTGAACTCATCGGCCAGCAAGTTTCCTATAGTTTCAGGCTGGGTGTCAGTGTTGCCATTCATGATTAACTTGGCACATTGCTGAGCATTTCTCCTGAGGTTACAAACATAATTAAAAAAACCTTATGGTTAGGTAGCCTCGGAGGCTATCTTTGCCTCATAGTTTGCTTTGGCAGATTTGACGAGCTCTCTAATTTATTTGTTCAGACAGGTGAGTGTCTTCTTGCAGTGTTTTGTCTATTTCTTCTTGGCTTTGTAGAGGACTTTTTTCCTTTTGTTGAATAACCTATTTATGCTAGGGGTCCACCAGGGTCATTTATTTTTGCCTGTAATCACAGTTTTGACTTGGACAGGTACTGCCTCCTCTATGCAGCTATGAATGTAGCTGTACAGTGCTTTTGTGTACAGCTCAGAGTAGGCTTCAGTGTCATTCAAGATTAGAGCGGCTTGGAAAGTTAATAACCTGTCACTTAGTATGAGGTAATTGGCCTTAGCAACTACAAAAAGTACATAGAATTATTACAATACCATTCAGGTAAGTCTTATTTCACAAAATTTCTACAGTCTTGGACTAAATGGAAAGTCAGCCAGAGTGTCTTCCTTCAATTGCCAGTCTCATAACCCTTGGTGTATTTAGGTAGTGTGGCAACTGCCTGATGTTCACAGATAATGAACTACTACTTACTCCATTACAAACTACCTATGGCAGACATAAACATTTAACTAAGATGGAGGCAACACTTCCACAAAAATAAAAAAATCTCAGCCTATGACTACCCCACCACCACCGCAGCAGTCCACATGAATATATAATGTCAAAAAAAATGTAATTGCCCAAACCTCCAAGGTTAAAGAAGACCAGGTCTCATCAGAAATTAAATACCATAACACATACTGCTACATCCACAATTGAGAGCCACTAGGAAGAAAATCCCTCCCAAACCAAGTACGCTTAAACTCACCTCTAACAATAATCTACCGCTGATTGGTGACTGCAGAGTAACACACACACAATCTACTAGCTTAGTACTAATGAAAAAGAGGGTAACAGTGAGGTAGTTGTCTTTTTTTTTTGGCAGACCTCCAATGTCTCTAGACCCTTAAGACAAACAAGTACAACTTTGTGATGACGGTGGTCTATGTGGTTGTAAATGACCTGTTGTGCAAAACATTACAGAAAAACATGCAGAGAGACATTTCTGAGCTCAACATGCATGTCATAAGTACAGGAAGGACTAGTATTGAGCAGAATTTACCTTTACCAAAAATGATGCTGGGCTACAAGGAAAATGTGATTGATTTCAACATTTGGCTTAGTAACCAGTGTCATTCGAGGAGTATATGTCATTTAACCGTTTATCCTGTGGTACTTGAAAAATGACAGACACTCTGAATTTTAGTTACTCCAACTTTAATCCACTAAATAAACGATAAAACACTTATGACGCTGTTTAAAACCAGCTAATAGTAGTTAGTAGTTAAGTGGTTTCATTCCAACAATGCAAAGGAACTTCATCAGAACTAAACCTGTGGAGATTTATGATCTCATTTAATATGTGTCATCATGGCATGAACTGCAGTGCAGCATCATTTATTTTGCCAAGAGCAGTTTGCACTTCTCATTCCAAGCCTTCTGTATTCTGGCAAAAGCCTTTGTTGCCTCTATAGTGCCTTTTTACACAAGAGTCTAAGCTTCTAGATCTCCCATCCTAAAAAAAAACATAGCAAACAAAGCAACAGACAATATCAGTGTGACTGTGCTCAGTGTTAGGAGTCTAAATAATGTATTGCCTCACCTTGAAGCCCTCCTGTCTTTTTGGAGCATATTCATGTGTTTTTTTTTTTACTGAAACCTGGTATAAAAGTGCAAAAAAACACCCCACATACCAGGGTTTTATACCTACCATATCTTTAGACCAGATGGAAACTCTGGGGGAGTATCCATATTTCTTAAAGACCTCATTACCTCAAAGCAAATTCCCTGATGCTCACAAACTAAACTTCTTGAGATTCAACTCTGCCTAAATAACACCAATTATCAGAGCATAGTGTGTTAATGGACCCCTTTGATGACCCCCAAAACCATGTCCAGTTCTTAAATGCATTGGATGAACTTCATATATACAAAAACTCTATCATCCTGGGAACTATAAAACTGTCAATAAACTGGGAGACCTATTCCTCAAATGTAGGCTATGTCCAAAAGTTTCTTAATTTCATAAGTAAGAATTCCCTGAATCAGATAGTCAAAAGGTTCTTTACCTGGTCCTTACAAATGTGGCAGTTATGTACTATTCCACAGGTATACCTTTCACTGGTCAAATCTTACTGTAAATTGGTAACCTTCTCTTTCAAAATCCCTATATCAGCTGAAGCAAGTATCACAATATTCAGGGACTTCAAACCTAAAACCTTCTTACAATGTTGTGATGAACTCTAGAGTTTAAATATAACTGTACCCCCCCAAAAAAAAATGTAGTCATGACTCATGGCTTGCAGTTATGCAAGTTTTTGCTCACCTAGAAAACCCCTCTGTCCCTACCAAAATTAAACTAAAAGGGAAAGGAACAAACAAACCTGCCTGATTGTTCAGATGGAATAAAAAACTTATTAGAATATATATTAAAATTAAAGACCCACAAATCAAGATTAACATCAAAAGGTTATCCAAGGTACCAAAAGATATTACCAGGAAAACATAAGTTGTCCTATGAACTTTCAGAATAACACTCAACATTGCTCTGAACTCATCCAAAATGGCACTACCTGCTTTGATTAATTGGAAACTGCAGATATATTGGCAAACAAATTTAGTGTTAAATTTACCTCAGAGACATCTGTATCCAACCCACATAAAGCTAAGGACCTAAACCCACCTAGAATACATTGTCTATGGAAAATAATGACATTCCAGGCTGCCTGCTGAACAGCACAAACGTGTGCTGGTGAACCTGCTCCTGCATCTATTTAACCTGAACGTATCTACTGCCTTTGTCCCTGAGGTTAGACACACAGCAGTTGTGATGCCTCTTCACAAGCGAACTATAGATTCTGTGTGTTGGCAGATGGACAGACAGTGATACACTCCAAATTAAAGAGAAACTATAATTTATTAAGTGCTTTCATTCACAAAAGTAGGAACTTCATCAAAGTGTATCGTTGTTTGTCCATCTGCCAACACACAGGATCTACAGTTTGGTTGTGTTTTTATTATCTTGAAATCTTGTGTTTATTATGCTTCTTCACAAAAGTCAATGTACTCCAAAATGATCCACATGTAGTTACATGGAAAGTTAATAGTCTAAGGGAAATAATCCACACTGTTTGACTGGCAAGTGTGTACTCAAACATCAGGAAAGTAACTAGTGGGGTACAATCGGATTTCCATATACAGACCTTTACTATTCAGCATATCCTTCTCTGGTCTTCAAATCAAAAATCAGGAACTTTGGTTAGCTGGCAATTGTAAACTGGGTGTTAGACTTCAATATCCTTCTGATATGCAGAAGCTACCAAACAAATTTACACGTTAGTAATTGGTGCAAAGATGACGGTCTAAAACTAAATGCTAAAAATGCATTATTGTTGCTTTTGGCAAACAAGCCCACTGTACAGGCTATAGTATATAATACACCCCACTCCTATATGAAGATGTTGTGAGAGACCTCAGAAAATGGCTACAAAACTCTCTTTCCTGTGATTATCATGTTACATCAGTGGTCAGGAAATCTTTTTATCTCACTCAGCTGATCACAACATGCATTTCCTCTAGTTCCAAAAAAGTTCTGATCCCTCCATATTCTGTACTTATCAGGCCCATCATAGAGTACAGTGCCCTCTTTAATCTGAATCTTACCAATCATATCAAGCAGGAAGAGAGAACCCAAAGGTGCCTGACAAAAAAAATCATGGCCTGATGGACCTGAGCTATCAAGAGAGACTAGTGTCCTAAAGATTCCTTAGGAGTCAATCTGTTTCTTGCCTTCCATGACATTATGGATCTGGTAGTCAAAAGAATTTTTATTTCTCTACAAATCAAGTGGTCCTGTGAACACTAAAACCAGAGATGTGAACTTGTTTCAGGAAGTAAACAAATCATGGTGGAGAGACAGATACGTCATGCAATGACTACCGTTTCTCCAGAACAAACTTTCTCTCCAGACCAAGCAACATGACACACTGTCTTCTTTTAAGAAGGAATAAGGCAATTGGATAGATATTCATAAATTCACCCCAGGTATGACAGTCCTATTGCTCCTTGAAAAAGGAATTAAGGTTTAAGGGTGGGCAATAGCAAGGCATAAATGCCCACATGGCTCTGTTGCCTTGTACATTGTATGATCCCATGAAAGAAGACAGAAAGAAAAGATATTATCCTTAGTTATGATATTGGAGAAATAGAGAACATAATGTGCAGTAATATGATAAATCTATTTACTCAAAAGAAGTATGTCGTCTTTCTTTTCTGTCAGATGGCATATAAATATTGCATTTAATTTTGTACATGTGGTAAAATCCTAATGATAGATCTAGAAAAAACTTACAGGAATTATAGAGGTTATCACCATTTAAGGGATTCCCCTTAAGAAACTAGATTGGAAGAGAGTGGGTTATACACCATAATTTCCCATGTATTGAAAGGCAAATGCTGCTTTGAATGTGGGGAGTTTAATGACCCAGTGCTATGGACAGATTTGTGACTTGAGTTCAAAATGAATTATCCATAGAATCTAGACCTCTTATAAAACATATGAAAACTTTACACATTTTAAAATTAAAATGAGTCAGACTGTGTACATATGAACTCCCAAGACATTGGAGTAAGCATTGATATTGTTAGATCCAGTATATCTTTTAAATCTTCTTAACTCAACTTAGACAAGATTTGTGTGTAATTCAAAATATTCATCCCCCATGAATTCTGAAATCCTAAGTGACCATTGAATCTGAATTCTGAAAACCTTCCTTGAAATCTAGGAGTATGCAAAACTAAGACTGAAAGTAAAAAGTGAGATAAGTGAAAAAAAAACGCACAATAATAAGTATGAAGCAGGTACTTCTTATGAAATCTAGGAGTGAACAAAATTAAGACTGAAAGTAAAAAGTGAAATAAGTGAAAAAATGCACAATAAGAAGTATGAAGCAGGTACTTCTTAGTTTGCTGAAGGATTGGAGATTGAAAGAGCAACAGGTTTCTTAAAGAACTCCACAATGTAAGCATAATTGATCATTACTACTGCTAATCCAGAAAGAGGGAAGTGTTGAGATTGTCAACACTAACACATTTTAAGAAAGTCAAGACAGTTAATAGAGCATATTAATTTTCAAGTGTACCATACTTGGTCCAAATTGCTTCTGATGCAGACTTGGTCCAAATTGCTTCTGATGCAGACTGTTTCCTTAGAAAACAATGTATCATGGTTTAGGAATCTCAGCCTGCTCTTTTCAAATAACAGGTGCTGGTATTTTAACCAACTAATACTTTACTGGCATGCAAATCCAGTTACCCATAATGCATTATTGGCTGTTCATACATTATTTCTGCATGCACAAGATGCAGTAATATAGTAAAGCATTGCTCGCATCCCCAGCACCATTGATGTATTAGACTCCAGACTTATCAAGGTCCTTGTCAGGTCATTTGCATATCTTCTGGATTTACAACTAGTTGGGCAACTGGCTTCGTTAAATCAAGGAAATCACCATCCCCCTTGTGTTGTGAAGAGACGATTTTTTTTTTTAATGTGCAAGAGGTAACTGTCTGTGAGTCAAGACCCACACTATCAACTAGCAGTCACACTGTTCAACCTGTTCACCTGGTTGTTGTTGTTGTTGCTCTTTCGGCTTTTCCCGGTTAGGGGTCGCCACAACGGAACTCCGGTCCACTAATGATTGGCAGTAGATTTTCACAAACGCCGAGGTGCCAGCTTGATGTCCAACCTTCAATGAAGGCATGCCCATTTATGCAAGTCTTTCAAATGCCACCCAACCACGGGGTGGACATGCAGACTCCACACAGAAGGCGATCCCTGCACTCCAGCCGAGAATTCACCTGGTAAAAGATGAAATTTCAATCGACTGAATTTTAATGAAGATGGTTTTGGATGAGACTGTAGCCTTCTTCAAAACAGACTGTTATAAAAGGTATAAATGTGGGTATTTCCCTCACACATCTGCCCCTTCTAATATGTGATACATTTATACCTCTCAACCTCTTAGCAGAAAAAATCTGGACAAAGCCTAAAATCATGGGTGGACACAAACTCAAAAATACGGACAAATTTTAAATATTGCTTCTGTAAACTTAGAAAGTTGTAAGAATAACATGATTTGTGTTAGCATGCATTTTCTGAAGGATGTAAACTCTGAAACTCAAATGTATGTCATTATTTAATGACTTAAATAATCAGTGATTTGCCAGAAAACCACACATTTTATGAGGAACAGACCGAAAATCTGGGCATTCTGCAAAAATTTGGACAGTTGAGAGGTATGGATACATTGCATCAGTAAACATCCAAATATATAGCTATCTGACTTTAGGAGACTACACAGGGCTCCAAAGAGGCATTTAAAATTTATAAGGTTATAAAAAAAGTATCCAGCAGCAATAACCTTAAATTATTTCAGAAGCTCTGACTACTTGTTCACTAAAAAGCAGGGAAACTGGGCATATTTATAATTTTAACAAGCTTAGCTTGTCTTTAAGAGCAGTTTATTACAGGAGTATATGACATACTACCCAAAAGCACCTGGGAACAGGATTTTATTCCAATGTGTTGTTATGTCAGAGAAAAATAAAAACTAGGCTTATGTATTGTCAGACATTCAGGACAAACTACCTAGTCTGATATAAATAGTATGAAAATACCAAAACCAGCATCCACAGCTGAAAGGCTTTCTGCAAAAATAAGAGTCTGGACCATACCACTCAACCTTTTAGTGCACAAAATCTGGACAAAGCCTGACATAATGGAGGGGGGTGGGGGACAAAGGCCCCAAAATAGGGACACATTTTAAATATTGCTTTTAAATAGCACTTTCATCCTTAGTAAAACAACTTCATCAGAAGAGTCTGACAAAGTTGTTTTGCTAAGGATGAAAGCGCTAAATAAATGGATTTTCTACAAAGTGGTCAGCTGCCTCCTTTCATCCTGGCTGTATTCTTTACAAGTTTGTGGTTCCTGTTTTTATTGCTCTTATATACTTAGAAAGCAGCTAGAATAACAGGATTTGCGTTTGCATGCATTTTCTGAAGGATATTAAGCCTGAAACTCAAATACATGCAATTATTTGATTACTTTAATCCTTAGATCGCCCCAATTATTTGTCTAAAAACAGATTTTATGAGGAATAGACCAAAAATATGAGACAGAAATCTGGATGTTCTGTAAAAATCTGTACAGTTGAGAGGTATAGTCTGGACTCGTATAGTTAATTACATGATTTCAGTGTGAAGGCCATGCTTTGGTGAACTGATAGATGCAGCTGGGTAAATCTTTCTTCCAAGGTGTAGTTACCAAAGAGTTGATGATATATATCTTTTGGGGGCTGTAGAGGGCATAGCTTCCTGCATGGGGTGGTGTGGGGAGGTTTCTTCCTAAAATACATTCAGTTTGAATGCTGTTTTGTGGATTTTTTTTTTTTTTGCAACATGGCAACCAGATACATTTTGATTAACTATCCTACACTCAGTTTGCTGGGAAACTGATCTCAGTCACCCATTTCTCTGTGCTCTAAAAATTCCCCTATCCCAAATGATGTTTTTCTTGCAATCAACTTGCCAGCTCAACAGCAGAATGTTAGCAGGAGTGTAGGACACTTCAGAAATATCTGCAACAAACAAATAGGTCCAGCTGCCTTTCAGTCACCTCTACATCTGCCTTAGAAATGCCTCTGTATCCTGTAGGAGAGAGGTTTTTGTATTTCAGGAGAAATTGGGAGCTGATTGTTATGGACAAGTAGGTTTTACAAGCAATTTCATGGGGTTACCCAAGATTTTCACATATCACATCACAAGTTTAGGTAGTTTTAAAACTTGCTTTCCACCTGCTGTAGAAAACAAAGTATGCCCTACTACCCAAAATCACATGGGAACAGGAATTTAATTTGTTGTCATGTCAAAGAAAAAGCAAAAAAAAAATGAAGAACTGGTCCGCAATTGTCAGACTTGGACAGATCTGTAACAACAAAATAGTTCAAAGTGTTGACCATAAAATAAATTAAAATTTGGAGATCAGGTTTAGATAGTCACTCTGAATATAGATGCTGTATGCTCCTACATTCCACACTTCCACCTCGCAGGCAGTGCTTAAGATTTCAATAGTGCAAGTTTCATTTACAGTTGTCATTTTTCTCAGTTGATCTTCTCACAGCCTTGTGTCTGAAGAAGGCGCTTTAGTTTCCGAGAGCCCAGTATATCAGTGTTTTCTTTGATTAGATGTCATCCTGTTAGCAACAGACACTCCAAGAGCAGGGGAGTAGAACATGTAGTCATATGACACAGCAGCCGAAGTACACTACTGGCTCAAAGTAAGAAAGACAACAAAAATGCAATTAATGGCTTTTTGCTTTTATCACAAGGCAGAGTGGCTTTGGAGTTGCTTACATTAAAAAGGGGAGAATCATACCTCTCAACTGTACAGATTGTCTCACAATGTCCAGATTTTTGCCTCATACATTTGGTCCATTTTTCATAAAATTGTGTTTTTCTGGAAAATTAGCGGCAAATCATTAAAGATTGAAATTGGAAAATAATGACAGACATTTGAGTTTTAGACTTCATAACCTTCAGAAAATTAATACTAATGCAGATCCTGTTATTCTATCAACTTTCTAAGTTTGTAAGAGCAATATTTAAAAATTGTCCCTATTTTTGGGCCTTTGTCCCACTTTTATTTATGGCTTTGTCCAGATCTCTTGCTCCAAGAGGGTGAGAGGTATGGGGGGACTGCAGGAGGTGTTTATCATGTTGTTATGGCTAATGGTCTGTTTTTAAAATGAGTAGCACATGTCAATGAACCTATGTCTCAACTGCAGAGTACTTGTCTATAATGATCCATTACTTTAAGTACCACAATCAGCAAAGAAATAATTCATTACCATTTCATATGATCCTTTTTCTGCAGGTAGTATATGACTTAACAATGTCATGGATATTCTTTGCCAGGAGAAAATCAGAGAAATTAATATAGCTAATCAGCAAGTCTGAACCTTGGTTTTCTGGAGTTTATAATTTCATGTATTTTTAATGGCTCCATATACAAAACATCATAGGAAGAAAACTTGGTATCTACTGTGTTACTAGGACAATGACACTACAGCCGCAGCAAATGAGTTTAGTGCTTCCTTCCTCTGCAGAACTGCTCAGATGGACCTAGTCATACAACCTGCTCATAGTACATCTGGAAGAGTGTTCAATGCATCTGTTTTCTCAAACAGTTGTTTCTTTGTATCAGTCTTATAGAAGGCAGCATTTTTATAGCATTAAATACAATACAGCTGAACAGTCCAGAACCACTACATGTCAGTACAGGTAATGCAACCATGATGAGGTGTTTGAACAAGCAAGAGAGAATGAGGGCTTACTCCTTTTGCAAACCAGCAGTGAGCATTTGTGGAATGGATCACCAGTCATAAGATAAACCTACAAAGACTAGTGTCTCTTTGCTGGCAAATTACTTAAGATGAAATAGGTCTCAGGGTTAGGAATAAGAGCCGGACAGGGAGCAAGAGTCAATAAGCTGATTCTTCCAATTGAACAAGGTGGTTTGGGATTACCCGATTTGAAGGAATATTTCAGAACTACACAGTTAAGGCTCCTATAAATAGCACAAGCAGAAACCTATAATTCAAAGTGGAAAGAGATGATGATGAAATGGGGAAGCTCAAGAAACAAGGAGAGACTGGGATTTTGGATGCAGATCCTTAAGGAAAATAACAATAACCATGCAGAATAGTATATTCATAAAATAGCAGAAAGTATTCTAAGAACTAAGCCAACACAGGAATGGAGAAATGATATTCTGCCCATAGAGATGACTGTAATTACGGATACAGAGGCAAAAGGGGGCTGTAATTTATTAGAGAAAACTGATAAAAGAACCAAAGTATTGGGAGCAAATAATTACAGAGGGAAAGGTAATAGAATGGAAAGCTGCCAATAATTTATTTGGATTGCAGGATAGATATTGCCTTCCCTATCAAGGATTGACATCAGAGTATAGGCAAAGAGAAAGAAATAGGGGATCCTAAGTGAAAGATCAGTACTGGTAGAGTTTTTAGTGGAATATAGAACAGAAGCTACTGTTAAAAAAGGAATAATTAGTACAGCATACAAAATATTGCATGATAACTATAAGAAGTTTCCCAAATATGCAACAAAGTCTAGAGGATTTAGGCTCTTTGCTTGGGTATGTTTATATAGGTATTTTTATACCCCAAGTAAACTCCAAAGAGTTATTCCTTAGGTAGACATCAAATGTTGTGGGTGTGTTTGGGAAGAAAGATGTAACTGGAAACATATTTTCTGGGAAAGTAATAAGTTGGTACACTTTGAAGATTCCCTGCAGACTGCTCTGTCAGAGATACTGGGTGGGCAAATTGGTGTAACTAAGGAATTTTTTTTGAGCTATGATACAGAATTGGAATTGCCTAGACACAGTAAGGCCTTGCTGAGTCTCATTGTGGTGGCTGCCAAAAACACTAGAAAATGGAAATAAAGTCTAAATCAATTTTACTAGAAGTAGTGAATATAGTAACAGAGATAAAACAACTGGAACTGGGATCTTTAGAAAAGGGTAGGAGCAAATTACATTGGGAAAAAATTGAATTGTGGGAACAAAACATGCAGAGGAGGAACAAGGTTTAAAATAAGGCAGGATTTGAATGAGCTATATAATGTTTGATTGACAATGACTGGATAGATTAGACGTAATGTATAATGTTTACAACTACAATTATGTCAATATGGTCTGTGATGTATAATGTTTGCAACTAAAATTATGTCAGTATGGTTTATTTTCATTTATATAAATGTATGATTGCCTGTGTCATATGTGACAATTTAATAAACATGTTTCTTGATTAAAAAAAAAAGAATCAGGCAGGGTGTGTTTCACCTCACAGTTAAAACTCATTAGTGGAATCCACTGATAGGTATGTTTGCCACAGTGGATTGACATTTTGCGATCTTTGACACCATCTCAAAATATGAAAGATGGGTAGCTTCATCATTCCATGGACAAAGCTTGCTAAACACCCTGCTTCTCTTTCCTTTGATACAGAGAATAGTACTCAAAACAATGACTAAGCAAATCCTTGTAGCACCCAAACAGCTGAAAGAACCATGGCTGATATTCTTCTCCAATTTATTTGCTATTCTGTAATATAAATTCCATAAGACCATCACCTTCTCATTGCAAAGTTTAGAATCAAATTAAGGAAAATAAAACATCCTCCAGGTCAACTTGTTATGGCGTCAATAGTGTTCCATGTGATTATGAAATGGAGGTGAAGAACAGATTTAAGGGATATGACCTGGTAAAGAGAGTGCCTGAAGAAATATGGACAGAATTTTATGATATTATCAACTGGGTGGTAACAGAAATATTCCAAATAGAAGGAAATGAATGTAACAATATAAATTTAGGTGGCTTTAGAAGTGGCCAAGGAAAGGGGTGCAAAAATCAGTACAGACAAGGAAAATACATATAACTGAATGCAGAAATTCAGAGAATAGCAAGAAGAAATATGGAAGCATATTTAAATGAGCAGAGCAAAAAAATTGAAAAAGATAATGGAATGTGAAAGGCAAGATATCTCTTCAAAATTACTGGTGATATTAAGGGAAACTTCTGAAGAAAAAAAAAGAAAAATGGATGTGATAAAAGGCAACGACTCTCGCATCTAGCAGAGCAACAAGCATTAAAAATAAGGGCCAGAAATATGTTCAAATGCCATGTAAGGAGGATCCTAACATTTCTGATAAATATGCTGTAATGTTCTCTGATCTAGAGCTAGAAATCCTAAAGAGTACAGTTAAATGGGACCTACAAAGCCTTGCTAATAGCAGAGTTGCAGAAAGTGCTGAAATTCTACAAAATAATACTATTTGTATTACTCTTGATTTGCTAGCATATTTGGAAAATGCAACAATGGACAGTGAATTGGAAAAGATTTATTTATATTCCCATCACCGAAAGGGCAGTGCTAACAAGTGCTTAAAGTATGAAACATTTTTCTTGTTAAACATGCTGGCAAGGTAATGCTCAAGATCCCACAAGCTAAACTTTAACAAAATATGCACCAAGAACTGACAGATGTACAAACAGATTTTGAAAGAGGAAGGGGCATCAGAGATCAGATTGCCAACATCCTCCGGACAAAATGAAAACCCATGGAAGTTGCAGAAAAATATTTGCTCTCCTTTACTGACTATTCTAAAACCTTTGAATATGTGAATCATAAAAACATTTGGCATGTTCTTTGACAAATGCGGTACTGGTTCACCTTCATTTCTTCCCGAGGAATCTGTATGTAGCCCAAGACACAAAAGTTAGCTGTGAATATGGAATAGCTGACAGGGTCAAGACTGGGAAACAAATGCCAAAATATTGTTTATTGGCACCCTACTTATTGATGCTGAGTTGAGAAAAAATATTAACAACATCAGATATGCAGATAGTTCCCCTTTAATGGCTGTTGTCAACATAAAATAATAATAACAAAAGTAATATTAATAATGTTACATCATCTAACACAAATGATTCCTTGTAAATAGATTGAGAAGAAGTGAAGGCAGTGGCAGATTTTATTTTCTTTGGCATTTGTATTTGAAATGTTTATTGTGATGTTAAGATGGGAATTTGTAAGTTTGATAGAAATGTATATGTTTATCTTATATCTTATTTACATGTATTATTTAAACTAGTAGTATAAGTCTTTATTTATTTTAATTAGTATAAATTTTAGCTTTTTTCTAATGTTTTACAGTTGCTTCTTTGAATTTAATCTGTTTGTAAAATATTTTGTGTTGAAGAACTGAAATAAAAGCTAAGCTGAGTTGAAACTGATTTCTTTCTGTGCAACAAGATTTGGTGTAACATTCCAGCCAGTAGTCTCTGTTTTTGTACATGGAGTATTGATTTGTATACACAAACATGCATCCGTTTTAACTTAAGATCCTTTTTCATCCATCCATCCATCCATCCATCCAATCTAACTGATGGGACTTTAGTAACTTGTGAGATCTGATCTGAACATTTGCCAGTGATCTCTGCCTTGAACCTCTGAGCTTTGTCCACCCATAATGCAGTGCACCACTCCTAGCCTCAGATCTCATTTGCTGTCATTGAAAACAGAATGATTCAGTCGCTGGACAGCTAAGTGCTCATTTATTATTTAGCTCAGTCTTTTTCTCATGTTTATGATTTTGGTATTTCTCATTGGTTATAACCTGTTTTCCTTAGATCCTGTAGTTAGTCTTTTAACAAGTTTTAGACTCAACTCCTCTCAACATTTAGGTGACTGCCTACCAATGCCTTCTCAGCTTAACAGCAGCAACAACAATAATGTCCTTTTATCTAGGTTATGACTTTGTTAACTTCTCTCTTGTCTGATATACTACTTGTTGATATTGTGATGTTACTCTAGAGTTTCCATTGGATATGGATAAACAATTTAAGTGTGTGAAATGTAGGCAGAAAATCTTACAGCAGAAAAATGAAAAGCTGACCCCAGTCACCAGAATGGAAAAGTATCTGTTAAACAAAACTTTAATTAACATAAGCATACAAAGGTTTTGCCAATAGCTTCTTGAGGTGTAAAAACAAATGAACTTCCTGTATCACTCATAAATATATTAAAAGTGAAATGTTCAAAACCTAGGATGTTCATTGGTCAACAAGTTACAAAGTCAATAGCATAGACTCTTTTTCTTTAAAATGGGTTTTAAAATATTCAAGCCATTCAAATCAGGAGTCATATTGGCTCCTAATATATTTATCCACTTATACACCACATTTTGTGTATTTTTGTGGTGACTTCCCCACCCCTAATGAATTGCCTAACATTTTCTAGAACAATAAACTTAAACCAGTGCATAGTATCCCTCTTAGAAATATGTTTGGATATTTCTCCTAATTTCAGAAAGGTGATCACAAATACATTCCTTTAGTTTACGGCCTGTTTTACCTACATAAAAAGATGTGCATGTTTGCCATTTGGCTGTGTATACCAGATGTTCTAAGTCATAATCCGCAAAAAGTGTTGTTATAAAAATTATTATGTGAGGCTAGATGTGTAAACATTACTTTTTATAATGAATTTACACAAACTACACTTATAACAAGGAAAAGTATCCTTTCTAGTACTGTGTCTGAGATCTCCAGTATTTTGTTGCTCTTTATAGCAGAGTAAGTTCTTTAAATTATATGCTCTCCTCTATCCAAAATTGGGTTTAGTTGAAGTTAACTTACTCAGTTGTTCTGATGTATTTAATATATGCCAACATTTATTAATAATCACTTTCAGAGCCATAGAGTGTCTGTTAGAAATCATCATAATGCTGATGTTTTGAGACTCATGTAATTGATGTACTTTCATTAAATTTCATCCAGTATCACTAAAAATGGGTACATGTTATGTCTTGTTCATTTAAAAGTGTGCCCTTTTGATGTTGAAAAACATTATAGTAATAGCCCAATGATCAAAATCACTTATCAAACCTATAAGTTGATTGCAAAAACTGTCATTCATGGTATTCAAATGTGACATATGTTCCACTTGAATCTTTGTAATGTTCTTAAACTGGGTCTATATCATAACATTGAAGTGTAAAAATTTCGAATGCTATAACATCGAACCTGAAACATCGAAAGCTAAAATCCCGAAGTGAGAACAACGATTTTTTCGCAGGGAAAAAAATCGCTGTTCCAGTACACAACACAAAACACGCAAACCCTACAAACTATGTCTTATGTGGGGGGCTTTGCCCCCCATATCCCCCAACATGGGGGGCTGTGCTCCCTACACCCCCCTACTTAAATATAACAACTCCGAGATTGCACCACAGTGGAGGAAATAATGAAGCCATGGAAACGGCCAACCAAATTCTTGCCCTGGGAAAGAATTCGATCTTCCACGGCTTCGATATTCTCAACTTTCGATGTTTCAGGTTCGATGTTATAACATTCAAAGTTGTGACACTTTGATGTTATGACATAGACCCCTTAAACTTATATGGAGGGAGCATGCTAGTTCTATGCAAGTACATATTCTTTCTCACATCATTTGAATGTGTTTTTGTAATTACGTCACCATTATCTAATCTGTATAGATGTATATCCAGAAAAACAATACTTGTACACAAAGAAGAACATTTAAGTCTTAAAAATGGTAATATTTATCAGATAACGCAAAAAAACAATTGATGTCATTAATGTTATTTATTTTTTTGCCAACAAACATCTTTTTTAAATTTTCACATATGACATAGGCAAGCTTACATTTACATAAATGAAAAATAAACATGACACTATTTTAGTTGCAAACAGTATACATCACAGACACCATTGAAACAACTGTAGTTGCAAACATTATACATCACTTATAATCTGTCCAGTAATTGTCAGTTAAGCATTATATGGCTCATTCAAATCCTGCCTCTTAAACTTCTTTCCTGCTTTGCATATATTGTTCCCACAATTCCTATTTTTTCCTATGTAGTTTGCTCCCTCCCTTTTCTAAAGATCCCAATTCCAGTTGTTTTATCTCTGTTACTATATTCACTACTTCTAGTAAAGTTGGTGTAAACTTTGATTTCTATTTTCTAATAATTACATTTTGGCAGCCACCATAATTAGACTCAGCAAGGCTTTACTATGTCTAGGCAATTCCGATTCTGTATCATAACTCAAAAAAATCATCTTCCCAGTCAATCCAATTTGCTCACCCAGCATCTCTGACACAGCAGTCTGCAGGGAATCCCTAAAGTCTGCAAGCTCACTACACTCTTCAAAAATATGTTTCCAGCCACCTCTTTCTTGCCTGTCACACCTCCAACATTTGATATCCACCTGAGGAAAAATTCTTTGGAGTATGTTGGGGTATAAAACTGCATATGTAAACATTTCCAGGCAAAAATCCTAAATGTTCTAGACTTTGTTGCATATTTGGGAGATATACATATATCCTCCCATTGTCTCTTTGTGAATTGCTTATCCAATCTCTCTTCCCAATCCTATCTGAGCTCCACTGATTGATTCTTGTAATTATCATGCAATATTGCATATGCTTTACTTATTATTCATTTTTTAACAGCAGGTTCTGTTAGATTCTATTAAAAATTCTACCAGTGCTGGTCTTTTATTTAGGAGACCCTATTTATTTATCTTTGTCTATACTCTGATATCAGTCCTTTACAGGGAAGTCAATCTCTAACCTGCAATCCAAAAAAAATATTGTCCTCTTCCCATTCTATTACCTTTCCCTTTCTAGTTATTTGCTCCCAGTACCTTGGTTCCTTTGCCAGTTTTCTCCAATAAATTCCAGCCCCCTCTTGTCTATTATCTGTATCCCTGACCACAGTCAATGTCATTAATATTATTGTCCCCAATCAAGAAGATGCCGTCCACAAATCTTCTATAAAACAACATTGAAGATAAAAACGAGTTAGTCTCATTAAATATAAACTTATTCTCCCATTTTGATAAAACCAGATAAGCATACAGGAGTCCCCATTGCCACACCTTGGCATTGTAAACAAAAACATCCTGGAAAAAGAACACATTAATTTCTAAAATTAATAACTGTAATTCACAGATGTTATGTATATCCCTGTTATTTACAGTGGAATAAAGAGTTAAAAATTCTGTAATATATTCAGTACCAATATCATTGAGAGTTACTGAAAATACTGAGTCAATATGCAATGTAATAAAGATAAAATTGCAATCCCAGTTGTGCTTGTACGAGGAATAAAACTGACTCAAAATGTCATTACTGTTACATATAAAACTCTGGCATAAGGTCAAGTACTTTCTAAATGTGTGCTCAAGATATATCAATATTGGTTGTATAATCCATCCTCTTGATGGGACAATAAGTCTCATGAGGGGCATTGTGCATTTGTATGAATTTTTGGAAGACCATAATACAGGGAAATAATTGGATGCTGTATGTAAAAATAATTAATTAAATCCAAAGTTAAAAAGCCATTAATGTGCATAGAATAAACTGCATAATTAACAATCTGAATTATCCTCCCACCCTAGGACCCATATGAGTCTTGTGTGATTTTCTTGAACCCAGTCACTTGATGTCAGCTGAGAGATTTGCCAATGGCTCGGATCCAGATCTCTTGCAGATCAATGCAACAAAACAGTAAGTCTATATTTGCAGCTCACCTCAGACTGTCAAGAAATGAAATTTGCCTTACTGGGATGAAAAGTTTCTAACTGTCCTCACTCAGGAGGCACTGATTCAGGCAAAGATGTCTCTACTCTGTCTATTTCAGTCCTTGGAGATCTCATTGAATATTGCATAGTCCCATACAGAGCAGTTGCAAGCACTAACATTTATAGGGTACTGCCTAGACACACTGTCTTGCATAGAGAATCTTCCACTTGACAGAGTATTGATACTCCAGTTGCAAGTACATCTTCTCTTTGCTGTTGGCAGCAATGTCTATGGTGCTCTTTGCAAGGTATTTGATGAGAGTCCTGCAGTGGACATTAAAGGTTTGATGGTCTCAATGTACTGATCTCATGAGAGAAAGTATAGGACTGTCAAGAGTGTGCTGCCAACATCTGCGTTGGTGTTTCTTCCAATCAAGTTTACTTCTTGGCAGCCAGTTTACCCTTTCTACTTTCCAGTATGAAAGTCAACACAGATGCTTCTACCCCGGGTGGGGAAACATGGCTTTAGAGCAGACAATCCAAGGTACTTGGTCACAGAATCAATTTAATTAGTACATCAGTGTTTTTGAAATCTAAGAGGTCCCCCAGATGTTATAGGGGTTACAAGACCTTCCCCAGGGTGTATATGACAGTGGTATCATACATCAACAAGCAGTGAAGGACACATTCTTATCCCCTGTGTTGAGAACTCATGATGATATTGTAGTGAGCAATCACTCACTAGTCTGTAACAACATTCCTCACACCTGGACATTCTAACTCTTTGGCGAACAGTCTCAGCCACTGTTTGTTGATGCTGCATGAGGGGTCTCTAAGTCTTTCTATTATAAAGTATGTCTTCCACCATTAGATTAAGCCTTTTTTTGCCTCCTCAACCAAAGCCAAGTGCAGCATCTTTTTCTCCATGATCCATCCACAGCAATAGAAATCCAGGGATACAGTAATCCAAGAATGGATCCAGGTCTTCTTTACTACTTCTCCTTATCTTGAAATTCATGACTAAATACATTCAGAGCAAAACCAAAGCCATCCCCATAACCTTGTTTTGGCTTTAGCAAGTTTGGTTCCTCCTACTGTGGCCTTATCTGCTGAAGAATCCCCTGCACCTGAGGTCATTCAGGAGTCTCCTAACATACCCATTTGGCATGCTTCACCTAGAAATTCTCTCCCTCTGCTTAACTGCCTGGTTTTCCCAGTTTCATTGATATAGAGGGACCCTGGTTACCTACGTATGGTGGCCTAAATCTTGATCTCTGCCCAGAAGCCTTCTGTTAGACAAACATGAAGAAGTAAATGGACTTTTTTATGGGTGACTTCCTGGGGATTGATTAACTTTTCTGCTATATTTCCAGTAGTGTTGCCTGACTAGTCTCGTATGCAAGGCCATGGAAAGAATTATCACGGACATGAAAAATAATGACACAGGAAACATTCAGGCACTTGACCTAACTCAGTTTGGTTTCATCAAGGGTAGGTCATACCTACTCAACCTGGTGAATTTCTTTGAGAAGATCACCAAAGCAATGGATGAGGGGAAAATGATGCATACTGCCTACCTCAACTGGCCAAAGCATTTGACACAATTTCCTACTCAGGTATTGTAGACAAGCTTACAGAATTAGGTATAAACCCCCTACATCACCTTCTGAATAGCCAACTGGTTCACAAATATGACCCAAGAAATTAAGATGGGGAGTCTACCTCCAGAAAAAGGCTAACTACTAGTGGAGTCCCACAAGGTTGGGTTTTGGGGCTGCTCCAGTTTGGCATGTAGTTATCTAAAGTCAAGACTAACATCAAAGGCCTCTGGCTGACAAAATTCACAGAGGATTGCAAATAAGATACAGTCATTGAATCCTCCCAAACCACAAACATGCTCCAAGAGAGCCTGACACAATTAATAACTAGTGCTGGGGTCATGATCTTAAACTCAATGTTAAGAGGTGCATAATAATATACTTTAGTAAGATGGCCACCTCTGCAAATTACTACATCTATAATACACCCATAAGAATAAACCCAGTAGTCAGGTATTTGTGAATGCATGTAGAGAATGACTTTATAGTCATTCACTCATGGCAATTGGACACCGGTGTAATGATAAGGCAGTATTCATGTCAGCATATGCCCCACAGCAGGGTTGTGATAGTGAGGAAAAGAGTGCATTCAGACAGCAGTTGCAGTACCTACTAGATAAAGCAGGACAACATGAACTGTGTTGATAATGGGTGACTTGAATGCATATATCAGGACAGACAGAGCAGGATATGAGGACTGCCTGGGTCCACATGGGTGGGGTAACAGGAATAAAAAAGGAGAAGCCATTCTAGACTTCTCTCTGGAAAATGGCTTGATAGTAGCCAACACATGGTTCAGAAAGAGAGACAGCCACAAGATCACATACAAGAGTAGCCAACATGCAACTCAGGTAGACTTCCTCCTAGTAAGAAAAAGGGACAGGGGTAGAATCCATGTTTGCAAAGTCATCCCCAGTGAAACAGTCGGCCCACAGCATAAACCATTAGTTGCCACAATCAGCTGCAAGCAGTGGTCAGAGAAGGCTCTAAGGTCAATAGCAAAAAAGATAAAATAACAAATAATGCCTTATGTGCAATGTCCAAAACCCTCACCTTTTAGGAGGTGGCCACGGTGGTGCAGCGATTAGCATTGTCACCTCAGATGAAGAGGTTCTCTGGTTTGATTCTCAGCTGGAGTTCTTTATGTGTGGGGTCTCCATGTCCTCCCTGTGGCCAAGTGAATTTTAAAGACATGCAGGTAGGTGCATCTGTGCATGTGTGTACCTTCTATGAAGGTTGGGCACTGGGCTGGCAACTCGACACCGTCAAAACACCATTGCCAATCAATCTGCAAATCGATGAGCTGCTGTGGCAACCCCTAACTGGGAAAGCCAAAAGACATTGCTTTTTTTTTATTTAGGATAGCAAGGCTTAAAAAGGCTCATTAAAGTCATTAGCCTAGAATTCTACTATGATTCTATGATCCACATGACTTGACGGATAACAGATTGCCAATTCTTGTACTTTTGAATGTATAAAAATAGTCACAACCTACTGTGGTTTAGATCTGCTTTTTTGTAATTCTCAAGATTCTGTTGTATCCTGTTCCTGAATAAATCTGCCTGGTACAACATGCTTTTGTCACCAGAAGATTTTCTTTTGGACCAACAATGGTGTGACATCAGAATTAAAAAAAAAAAAAAAACAGAAGACAGCATAATCTGACTGAAGACTTTAAAGACAGTATGGCCAGAAGGAAAACTTTGTTGCGGCAGGGAAATACTAAAATAAATCCTCACAAGTGACATTCATACCAGCCAAGTCATGAACAGAAAACCTTTAAGGATGCTCCTGTATGGCATAGGTACAACAGAGTTATGTCAGAGTGAGACTTGGAGAGGCTGAACTTTGCTTACAGCAGTGTAGTTTTCATAGGTAGAAGAGTGTGAATAATGGGTACCACTTCAGTGCTCATTTTGCCATCATTTCAGAAAATCAAGTTGCTTTTATAATTGCATACTTGCAATGACTCATATTGCAGACATTGGCTTAAAATGGAGTGTCTCCTGATCTTAAAAGTATTGTTGATGCTTTTCAAGCTTAGAAGGCATTGATAACATATGCAGTTCAGCAACTAGTATTTGGTAAAGTGCATAACTGAAATTTCTAATAGAAAAAAAAATTCACAGATAGTCTGGTGAATATATATATTGCCAGGAATCTTAAAGAAATGTAAATGTCATGCTCTAAGGACAGGATTTGCCAAGATAAATCTAAAGTGAAAAATGTTTTGCTACAACCTTCAGTACAGTCACACTGCAATGGCAGAGAAAGACCAAGTTAGACTTTTTGCAGTATGTAAATAACCATCAATAACCAAACTGGTGCATCTCATATGTTGCCAACACAGTGATACAAGTGAGTGGCCATACCTCTCAACTGCACAGATTTTTGCAGAATGTCTAGATTTTTGCCTCATATTTTTTATCTGTTTTTCATAAAATTGTGGTTTTCTAGCAAATTAGTGGCAAATCATTAAAGACTGAAGTTAGAAAATAATGACAGCCATTTGAGTTGTAGACTTCATACCCTTCAAAAATCCATGCTAATGCAAAACCTGTTATTCTATCAACTTTCTAAAACTGTAAGAGCTATATTTAAAAATTGTCCCTATTTTTGGTCCTTTGTCCTACCTTTATTAAAGGCTTTGTCCAGATTTCTTGCTCTAAGAGGTTGAGAGGTATGGTGAGTGCATGATATGCTGTTTGAAGCTACACCTGGGAAATTGCCAAAGTATAACATCAGAAATAAAGATCAAATAACAGCATTGTCTAAGGCATAATTTTAGCATTGTTTTCAGTGTCTCAAAATGCATGATAAAATCCAGGCATTGTCAGTAGTATGTCATTTTTTTCAACATTTATACATAATGCTGATTTCAGACTTTTCTAGACTTACAGTACTAATTCTGTTTTCTGTCTACTACAGACTTTTTGCTCTTCAAGCTGCTCAATATTAGCTTGGTTTAAGGGACATTCCAGTTTACTTTTCTCTCATATGTGTTATTTTTATTAAATACAAAATAAAATAAGGAGGTAAATAATGGGTGACAACACGCAATGTTCCTGCCATGCTGACATTACATGTGCGGTATACTGATTTTGCATGAAAGGTATTTTAGGATAACATTAACCAGATGCTATCTTGAAGTAATTAAAATGGAAGTCTGTTCTATGTAGTGTAATATTTTCACACTGTTTAAATATTACTTAGCATAAATGTATTATTTTAGATTATATGATTCACAGGAAACATGGCTATTTTATTTTTATGCATATTTGCATGATATCTTGAAGTTAACTGATGTATTTCAGTGACAAACTGAATATTTTCTGCTTACTTTTCAAAAGGCATTTGGAGGGTTCTACACTGTATATAAGCATAGACCTACAAATAGGTGTTATACATGAGATATCACACATCTGCACCACTACTCACTGACATACTCACAGTCACAGAATTATTAAATATGTTGTGATGAATGATTACCCTTTGTAAAAGTAATATTTGAAGTTTGTAGTTTAATACAGAATTCTTCTTGGTCTGAATAATACAAATTTTATGCAGCTCTTCTTAATAATAATGATTCATAAAAAAATATATGTGTGATTATACAATGACCTGCACAAACGTATGTCTTTTCAACCTAGGATTAGGTTGCAAGAGTTATTACAATGAATAACAAAGATTTAGACATATTCAGGATATGTTTTCGTAGGCTTACAGACAACAAAGAACAACATCTTTAGATAACATGGTTTACAATAGCATTTATAGTACTATAAAGATTCAGCATTTGAGTACTAAATGGTATATCAAAATGTTGTGTCTGTTCTAGTAAATGCAATAAAAAGAAGGAAATGTTCTTTTGTTAGTTATAAAACAAACACTGTTTTTGAATTTATTTATTTCATGTCCACTGAGGACAAAAGTGATAGTATCCTGGCTTATTATAAATGTCTGACTTGTACTTACTGCATTTGGTGACTCACGAGATGAAATGAGTAACTTCGGATACACATAGAGCATCTAATATAAAGTTGCATAAAAGGCTTATTATATTAATTTGTAAACTTAGGTGTTACAGACATTGGCGCTGACTGTGAGTAAGTACATTATAGGTAACATTGTGACAGACTGCTGATTCATGTATAAAAATAGCCATATCTTACTGTGGTCTAAATTTGTTTTGTGATTTTCAAGCTGCTTCTATATCCTGTTGATGAATAAATCTGCTTGCTGCAACATGATTTTGTCTTCGGTAGACCCTTTTTCAGATCAACAAGTGGCTGTCACTCTATTAACCCTAATCTTTTTTATAAAATATTAGTGAGAAATAATATTACTTTAAAACATCAGAACAATAAAGTTAATTAACCAAGCACTTAGTATTTATTACTATTCCGATGCACTTAATATTTCTGTTTTGATATTTTTCAGAAATATTACAAATAAATCAGACCAATATTAACCAAGCTCTTAATGCTAAACTAATATATAACTAATGCTATTTTCACTGATATTTTATAAAAGGTGGGGGTTAAGGGAGTTGCTGCTCCCCTTAGATGCATTCTATGCTTATAAGTAATGTAATTATTTACCGCTATTTTATAAAAAAAACGGTTGGTGGTTCATACACTTATAGGTACTTACCAGGCTATTGGTCTATGAGGCTCTTAAGAAGCTTAACCTTACATTCCCATGGTAGCTCTTAGCCCTTTTATTTTGCATGTGAATAACTCACAGGTGGGCAGAAACAAGGATATTTTGGAACATTTACTTGTTGCCCCTATCCATGAAGGACTTGGGTGCTAAACCAGGGTGAATTTGCGGTTTCCCATATATTCATGCAAATTACTTTTGAATAAAGTAAGCCAAGTACTTTGCTTTATGTGGAGTGGAAGGCAGTTCCATAGAAATGGTATTCTTTGTGATACATACCTATCCCTCTAAAATGTTCTAGTTATGTTTTAAAAGAGAATGAGATCACTTGAGTGAGTGTGCACGCTACTATTGGATTTGTGAATGTGTAATAAGTCTGACATGACAGGGATTGTTAATGTTCTATATGACAAGCAGAGGTTACCTCTTAGTAGGCTGTATGATACTGAGAAGAGGAAAAAGGCTTTCAGTGATCTGCAGAGTTTCTGTGATTTAAGCCCTTGAGTTTTTTTAGTGAGAAAGCATGTATGTTATCCTAGTTGTGACATGCATTTGGACTGATACATACTAAATAGGCATTATATTCAATGACTGACCTGATGAGAGCCAAGTACAGTAGAGTGATTACATCCCTGAGCCTGGACGTTATACCGAGATATAACCTGTGTGATCAAAAAGCACTTCCTTACAGTAATGGATACATGCTGATCAAAGGACAGTTCTTTGTAGACATAGGTTCCCAGATCCCTGACTATGGGATCAACTTTCAGGGGTGTGTCAATGTTATAGTTACAAGGGAAGTCATGATTGCCAAAGAGTATGATTTACATTTCTTTTTTTCTGTTTGGGAAAGGCCCACTTATCGGATTATTTTGTCATCTGTGGAGTTTATGTTTATAGCCATCTGCAAATTTGATTAGTCAGAAATCCTTAATATTCACTTTGAACTCCAAGAATTAAAAAGTAAATACCAAAGAGAAGTGGCCCAAGGACTGAACCCTGGGATGTACAGCATGTGACAGGTCTTTTGGAGGAGGTCAAGCCACCCATCCTAATTTCCTGGTTTCAGTTTGTGAGCCAATTTGCTATCCATCTGGTTACATAGGGATATACATTTATATGGGACAGCTTATGTATGATACCATAGTTTGGGTTGGTGTTGAATGCCTTTTCAAGGTCTTGAAATGCAGTGTCCACTGATTTACCCGCATTCATTTGCTTTCTAGTTAACCTTCACCTGGCTAGCTATTTTTACCTCATATCTGGCTAGAGTGTAATTGGCATCTTGAGAGTTAAATTTATTTTTGAGTGCAATGAGTTTTCTTTTTTTATTATTGAGTCTGTTAATATTAGGGTTTAACCACTGGGGTTTATTTTTTAAGTTGGTGTTGTATTAACTTTTGAAGGGACAGATGCAGCTATGCAGTTATTTATATGTGTATAGAATTTGGCAGTTAAGGATTCTGCATAAACAGTGGAGTTGTCAGAATGGAAGGGAATTTTGAATTTAGTCAGCTCATCACTTAGTTTTAGCTTAGCCATGGCATTATCTAAGGTACTGGAATATGCTTCCAACTTCATTATTAAGGTGGATATGACTGATTCTGTGGTCCAATTTGACCAGGGAGGAAGTTCCAATTAGTGGGGAACAAAGCTGTCCTACACTGGTAAACACCAGTTACAGGATTTTATTTCCCCTGGTTAGGGTTCAGACTGATCCAAATAGGCTGTATTGATGAAGCCCAGAAATGTCTGGGCATACATGTTTAAGGATGTATTTATCTCCTAGATCTCCTAGTTAATAGAGGGTTAGTTGAAATCTCCTAGGAGAATGAAGTTTGGTTTAATGAATAGGGAATTCACGCTAGTTAGATAGGAGGTATGGGCTGAAGGACACATAGAGGGGGTCCTATATTTAGCTATGATATGATAAGAGATTTTGTTAATAGTAAGTTAGATGTGGAGGAGTTCTAGGCTCTTATCTTATCTAGCAAGTCAGGGGGGTGAACTTTTTATAAGAATATTGAGACACTGCTGCCTTTAGTACCTTCATCTAATGCAGTAGGCCTGAATGTGTGGTAGACATTGAAACCATGGACTGATGGAGCACCCTCATTAGTCTTGAACCAGATAATTGTGACAATGCATATATTGATGTTTTCCAGGGAAAAGAGTACTTGTATGGAGTAAAGTTTTTCTGTTAAGGCTACTAGTGTTAAGCAGCAATATATTCAGGTTATCCAGATTCTGTTTTATTATATTAGAAGCTTTAGAAGACTGATATTGCCTAAAAAGGCACTATGGGGTGAACAAAGATTTAGCCAATACAGGAAAGCCTTGGGGGATAGGTGCAGGCCATCCCTGGCAAATCAGTTAGGAGTGTATTCCATGTCATCCCAGGCTGATCAGGCTAATATGTATAGTACCCCCTTAGAATGACACCAGAAGCTGCGCTAATTGTTGAAGTCAATGACCTTTTGCTTGTATTACAGTATCATTCTTGTTAATAGTAGAATGTTGTTCAAGGCTAGGTTCCTACCTGCCTCAGACACTTATTCCAAGAGCTTCATCATATCAGTCTTCACATAGTCCATGGAGGTATGTCTCAACTCATTTTCATCCATGTGCAATCTGACTGTGTCATATGTGTGTACTTGTGATGCAAGGACCTGTGTGCATACGCAATGTGGCAAATCATGGTATTAGATAGGCAACTGACTGCGACCCTCTCTTTGGACAACCTTATGAGTGGTGCATTGGTGTGTCTCACTATGAAGTCACCTATAACTAAGATATTGAAATGTGTAGAGGTTTGCCTTATTGGCTTTTGAACTGAGTCAGTGTGACTGTTAAATGTATGTTTCATGGTGGGATGTACTTGTGTTGTGTGTTTATGGGGTTGCTGGGGTACTTGTTTCTTAGATTACATATAGGAGGTCTTGTGGTTTAAGTTTGGTTACTTTTAAGAGTCTCAGCATAAGTAGATTTCTGTGTTTGGTCTGAGCTGTGTGTAATTTCTTTAATGTGGTGTTATGTGGTGCTGACAATGAGCATGTTATTTGTAGTGGCTTTGTGTGAGAGTTTTGCCTCCGATAACACTATACAACTACATCTCTCACACACTGTGCTAGTTTGTTTAAGTAGTAGGTGGTTGTCAGTAAACATGAGACAATTACTACATTGTTTTAGGATGCCCATTTCAACAAACCTGGCCACAGAAATGGTTGGAAAGTGCAATCCATGGTTCCAGGTGATTGCTAATATAGCTGAAGGGGAAGTAGTGCTTATGGGGTTTGGAGCTGATTATTGGAGGTGCTATAATGCCAGGTAGGGGAAATATTGCTGGTCTCAATACAGCTGCATACAGCCACAGCTAGGAATCAATGATCCTTTGCTTATCACTTAAAGCAAAACAGCAGCACTAATGGCAAGCTGTTTCCTGAGAAGCAGTAGTAATCCAGACATTGATGGGCTCAGTATACTTGTTGTGTCTTCTCTTGGAAGATACTCTGGATATAATGCAAAACAGGAATCAATGCCCCTCTGCTCCTTCTCTCATCAGGAGAAAAGCAGTTGCATTATTCTCAAGCTGGTTCCTAAGAAGTCATTTTCAGCTTTTCCAATCTCTGCTTCTACTCTTACCAGGAGCAACACAGAAGGACTAATCACAAGCTAATGCCCGAGAGCCAGTTACCAGACTCAGCAATGAATGGGTAGTCTAGTCCCAGATGTTTACAAATTTTAAAAAGTAAGATGGGACAAAAGTTATTAATTCTCTTTATAGTGACCAAATTTACTGCACTTATTATTGCATATAATGGTTCCCACCACTGGAATTGGCTGGCTGGGAGATGGTTGACGTCTTCATCTTCCGCTCCAGCATGGAATTCGAATTCCAGAAAACATTTGTACTGTGGACAAATGCACAAGTGAGAGGTAGGTGTGTGCTTGTGTGTGTTTAAGTGTTTAAGAGGTGTGTGTGTAAGAAATAGATAGGGGTGTGTGGATAAAAGAAGTAGGTAGGTAGGGGTGTATATGCGTGTATGTAAGAAGTAGGTAGGTAAAGGAAGGGTGTTTGTGTGTGTGTGTGTGTGTGTGTGTGTGTGTGTGTGTGTGTGTGTGTGTGTGTGTGTTTGTAAAAGGGAGGTAGAGGTGTGTGAGTGTGTTTGTGTGTAAGTAAAATGGGTTCATACATCGCAATTATCCAGATTTCTGCCTCATATTTTCAGTTTGTTTCTCATAAAATCGTGTTTTTTCTGGCAAATCACTGAGGACTGGAGTCAGAAAATAATGGCAGACATTTGAGTTTTAGACTTCAAATCCTCAGAAAATGCATACTAATGCAAACCTTGTTATTCACTTTCTAAGGGGGTAGGGTCATGTAAGTGTGTGTCATCCCTCTCAGCTGTACAGATTTTTCACAGAATGTCCAGATTTTTGCCTTATATTTTTGGTCTGTTCCTCATAAAAATTCAGTTTTTTTTCTTTTGAAAAATTACTGGGATGAGCTAAGGATTAAAGTTACTAAATAATGACATGCATTAGAGTTTCAGACTTCATATCCTTCAGAAAAATGCATTCTAACACAAATCCTGTTATTCTAGCAACTTTCTAAATGTGTCCATAGTTTTGGGCCTTTGTCCCCAACATTATAACAAGCTTTCTTCAGATTTCTTATGCTACGAGACTGAGGGTGTGTGTGTGTGTGTGTGTGTGTGTGTGTGTGTGTGTGTGTGTGTGTGTGTGTGTGTGTGTGTGTGTGTGTGTGTGTGTGTGTGTAATGCCCTAGTTACAGTTAAAAGGTGGAATGTATTTTCAAGTGCATTTTCAAAGACTTGTGAGCTTCAAGGGAAGAGAAGTTTACTGCTGCTCATGCCAAGTCTGCTTAAAATGTGCAACTGCTTTGTTTAGCAAATGGTATCACTATTGTGGTTTAGAAGCTTAAAGGAGTGTTAGTAGCATAGCAGGTAGTATACATGCATCTTGATGTAGAGGGCTGTAGGTTCTGCTTCAAGGTCAGTAGGCAGTGAATTTGTAGATGAAACATTGAAATATAAAGGTGTTTTCTAGCAACAACCTCTTTATTAGTTTCAGATCTCTTTAATGTGGAATTATTCAGATGACTTTTACTTCTGCAGAGATTGTGCATATTGCCTGATATTGGTGGATTGTAATGACAGAAGCTTGAGTGGCCATTTATGGTTGAAATGCCCTGAATTGGGCAGTTTGTCATTATTGCTTCATATGTTTTGTTTAATTGCTTATGGGAAAAATGTTCAAAACTATAAATTTAAAACACACTCTTAACAAGTGATGCTGTATTATACAAGGGATATAATTCAATTATTATATATTATAATTAACACAATCAGGAAGGTGAATCAAAGAACTTTTGTATGCTCCTAAAGATGTGAGCAATGGGCCTATGATTTGAAAACAGCCCAAAGACAAACTTAACCGCCACTGTCCAGATGTATTTTCTTTGAATATGGGTTTCAATGCTGTTTCAGTGAATGTGAGTTTCAAAGGCAAAGAAGTTTTAATGCTAAGTCTATTTTCATTGTAAGCCTATTGCTTTTTGTTTAACAAATTTCTATCAGTGTTTGTGCTATAAAATTTGAAATAAAAGTTGTAAATTAAACCCAAATATCTGTAATCATTGTAGAAGTAAAGCATAAAACAGTATGCACACTGAGAGTTCTGAATAGTGTTTATGGCAACTGGAGAGAAATAGCCAAGTAATGGGACACTGGAATGGCTGCGTGGAGGGGCTCTGGGTTTGCACCCGCCTGCAAAAAATTCTGCGGGCTCCCCTGCCCACACCTCAAAGTCATTATAACAGATTAAGAAGTGAAAAAGTAAAGGTTTCATAAGGAGGATGGGTAATACATCAAGGAAAAAGCTAGGTGTATATTAAATCGTATGGAGTGGGCTGCTGGAGGGGAAAAAAAACTAGAGCCGAAGGTTTAGGTCACTGCTACACACATTTCCTAAGAGAGTGTTTCCAACACAAAAGTGTCTCGTTAAACTGTAAAGACCTTTATTATATTTTGCAACAAAAACATTGGAACTAGCAGAAACTGTACTTAATTATGAATTTGCAAGCAGACTTATCTACGTAATTGGTATATTGATATTTACATGATTTTGGAATGAGAGTTCATAGTGTGCTACAAGTGGTCACATGCTATTAGCTCACAATTGACTTATATATTGCCTCTTGCTTGAAATGTCAAGCTCCCTACCTCCAATAACCTAATCCTAATAAATTATACAGCCTTCCATCAATCAGACCTTAGTAACCTTCATAGTCCTTCCAGAACCCTAAGTCTATCCCTAAAACTCCTACATGGTCTTTAACCCTATCTTGACTCCTCAATTCCTAATCCTTTCTTCCTCTCACTTTCCTAATCCTAAATTCATCTTTTGCCCTTTAAACGTAAATTCCATGATCACTACCTAACTATAAACTCCCCTCCCATTTCCTGAATCTAAATAATTCTGCTTCCTAAATCTCAATTTGCTAGTCACTCCCTAACCTTAAATCCCCTCTGTCACTATTGAAACCTACATTCTCTGACTGCTCCCTAAACCTAAGCTCCTTGATTACTGCATAAGACTAATCCCAAACCCTAATCATAAACCTAAATCCACCAGTCAGTCCCTAAACCTAACAATCTCCTGCTAATCTTCATGGCTGCTACAACTAAACTTCCTCTTCTACTTCACTCACACTTAGCTATGTGTTTGAATGGCAGTTGGCAGCTTCATTCTCTCCCCATGCCTGCCATATATTGCTGAAACACGTAGTCATTTTCAAGACTAAGGGGCAGCAACTACCGGTTAAGAGGCTTTAGTTTTTGATCATCCAGGAACTGAACTCTTGTGGTAGACCTAATAATTCACCACAGCACAGCAACAAAAACATACTCCAGTGTAGGTAACTGAAGACAGTAATTAACTGAGCACTGCCATAGCTCTCAACTTTCCATCACCAAAATGTAGAATACTACCTCTCACAGTGTGGAGCAATGGGCAAAAATGAAACACTTACTAAATATTGACTATTAAAATGATAGCACAGATAAAATGCTTTCTAACATTTTGTTTCAGTAGCATTTACCATGAATAATATTCTAGTAAAAGTGAACTATGAATTTATAAACTCAAATGTCCTGGTTCAACTGGTCAACACTCCCACCAGAGGTGACAACATATTGGACCTGGTCATCACCAACATGGGTGACCGGTGTTCCACACCAGAGGTCAACCCCTCGCTGGTTAGATCTGACCATAAACAAGTCACTTTGGATATCCATATTCTGCCCCCACCCCCGGTCAAAGAAACCACTGTGAAAAACTTTTCAAAAGCAAACTTCACGTTACTTAAGACCGAGGTGGAAAGTTTCAAAGCCCCCATGCTAAAGGATAACGCTGTCCAAGCTGCAAAATCCGTTACTAATGCATTCTACGGGCAGCTACAAGAATGCATGGATCGTGCCATCCCAAGCAAAACCAAGACTCACTCCTCCAAGAAAAGGAAACCAGTCTGGTGGACTCCTGCCATAAACAAGCTATACAATAGAAGGAGGAAACTAGTACAGAAAAGAGTAAAATCCCATGAAGGGAAGACATCCCTGATCAGTATCAGCAAGAAATGACGATCCCTCATAAAATCATCCAAGGTGAGCTTTGAAAGAAAAATTGCCAAGGACTCCAAAGATAACCACAAGGCATTCTTTAGCTATGTCAAGAATCTAAGTGGCAATGCTTAGATCTGCTCGGGGTTAGTGTAGAATGGCACAAAATACACTGAACTGAACGATATCGCCAACATCCTGGCAGACAGGTTCAGCGCAAACTTCACCCCCCCTCTCACCCCCAAAAGGGCCCATAACCATACCAGAAGAATGTAGAGTCCCTGAAATCACAGACACTCAGGTTAAAACAGCCCTCAACAAAGCCAAAAGCACAGCATCAATGGGACCAGACGGTGTCCCAGGCTGCGTCCTACATGAGCTCAAAGATGAACTAACCTCTCACCTAAACACACTGTTCAAACACAGCCTCTCCACAGGCTACATACCCATAGAGTGGAGCACAGCAATGGTTATTCTGCTCCACAAAGGTGGAGCCACAACAGACCAAGGGAACTATCGCCCTATAAGCCTGACTAGCTTGGTCTGCAAGGCTATGGAGCGCATCATCATGGAACCCATTAACAGACATTGGGAACCTCCAAACACTGGACCCTACCCAGTTTGGCTTTGCTAAGGGCAGATCATGCCTCCTAAACCTGGTGGACTTCTTTGAGACAGTTATCAAGGCTATAGATGAGGGAAAGGTGGTACACACAGCCTACCTAGACCTTGCTAAGGCCTTCGACACCATTCCCCATTCTGGTATTATAGACAAGCTCACCAGCCTGAACATAAACACCTACTTCACAAGATGGGTTGCCAACTGGCTCATGGACAGAACCCACATGGTGAGAGTTGCGGGAGCTAGGTCCGACTCTAAACCGGTTACAAGTGGCATTCCCAGGGCTCAGTCCTAGGACCCCTCCTGTTTGGCATATACTTCTCAGAGGTACAGGCAAACACAGGAGGACTATGGCTGACCAAGTTCACAGACGACTGCAAACTAGGGGCTCTAATTGACTCTCTGGCTGACACAGACATCCTTCAAAAGGATCTCACTGAGACGGATACCTGGTGTCAAAATCATGGCTTCAAGCTAAATGCCAAAAAATGCATAGTCATACCCTTTGGAAAAAACAAAGTACCCACAAACTACCACATAGGTGGTAGTCCCCTAAATATGGAAGACGTAATAAGGGATCTGGGAACCCAAGTAGATAGTAATCTCACCATTGATAATCATATTGCCAAAGTGGTTAGGAAATTCTTCTACGTGGTCCACCTAACCACAAAAGGGTTCGCATCCAGATCAAAAGAGGTCATCGTGCCCCTCTTCTCATCACTCATCAGACCCATCATAGAGTACAATGCCCCATTTGGGATGTACCTTACAAGACACCTGCAACAGCTGGAAAGACCACAGAAGTACCTCACCAAGAGGATCACTGGCCTCAAACAGATGCCCTATGCAGCTTGACTGAAGAAACTGCAGTTGTACTCGGTTGCATACCGCCTACTCAGAGGTGATCTCTGCCTGACATACAAGGCCATGTCCAACCCAGAATTGATGGACATGCTCCACCTAAAGAAAACCTTATCCCCTCGAGCCACATGCTCTAGGGATCTAAACCTCACCACAACAATAAATAGGATGTGCTGGAGGGATAGATTCCTGTCTCAGAGTCTTCCCATGCTTTGGAACAAGATCCCAATCTACATTGGGCAGTGCTTCTCGCTAACACTCTTCAAAAGAAACCTTGATGAGTGGATGGGAAACAAAGGTTACCTCAGGGATCACTTCAGTGACTCTGCTAGACAGAGGCACAGGGAACTAATCTAAGGGGGCAGCGAAAGCCAACACATTCTGGCTAGGCTTATAAATGCCTTCAGGCAGATAGCTTAGTAACAACCTATGAACCTATGAACCTATGAATGAGTGACAACCCTTTCTATGTGGGAAAAGGTGGAACCCTGAACTTTAAGGCACACAGGGAACTGTTCTTCATAATGAAGACCAGTTCAGAGACATGAAATAGTTGTGATTGATGCACTAATATTTACATATTAACAACAAAGGCTGTTCTAATCTTGTATACAGAAGATTCTCTAAATGTGTTTCTGAGTATTGTTTTAAAAGTATTTTGGATTTATACCAGAACACATAGGAATGAACTTCATTTATAACAGCTTAAGTGCATGTTCTGGGAAGATTAGGGTTGATCTATTTAACAATTAGTGAGGAGGACTGCAATATATATAATAGTAGGTCTTCATTTGTAAAATACTTTTAAAAGCTAACTAGTTGAGCATGAAAGCTATTATAATGTGAGGAACATTTGTGATAGGTGTTGGCTACCTTACTTCATTACAAATTCTACCTGTTAACTGTGTTTTGGTAATGTGAAATGTTGATGCATTCAACTTATTTGTATGTGTTTTGCAATGTATATTGGCTACATGGTATATGTAAATAGTCATGTATGGAACCTAAGTTGTGGCTTAAAAGTTTGGATGACATTCCACCTGCCTGGATAACAAATTGTTAAATAAATCAAAAAGCTGATACGTTCTAACAGTACCTAAGGAATCCATAAAAGCTTATTGCTTGAAAATGTTGTATTGTCCTTGTTGGTTTTACTTACTGGAACCATAGGTTAGGCAATCTGTCCCCAGTCAAGGATATTATTATTATTTCACTATGTTTATGCAATAATAATAATATCCTTGGTTGGGGAGATCCAAATTTATTAACGTTGTTAGCAGCGCTGAGGAAACATTGAGAACAGTAGCTGGAAACATGCCAGGAAAGGGATGTACAAGGAATCATGATAATACAGTTGCCTGCAGTTTGGTAGTATGGCTTGATGGTGTTACCCTCAAAACACATTACTGGGGCTTAGCAAAGAGACATGGGGAAAAGGTTAAATATTAGTTATGCACCGATGCAATGTTTTGCCCTGAAAAACTACAATAAACAAACAAATAGCATGTGGTGAAGTGCTTTTATTAGGTTGCATGTGGAAAGGTGTTCCAGAAAACCATGGTATGAAAGGTTCAGATTTAGTAGGCTGTGCAGTATGGTCATACTGTTGTAACCCAAATTATTCTTTATAGATAACGTAAAAGTATGTGTTCCAGAAGGAATCACTTTAGTTTTAGAGGATGGACAATGTTTAGGTTTAAGTCATGATCTGCAGTTCAGTGAGGCCTGTTTGTTAGGCACACATTTTTAAACAGAGTTAATGAATGTTTTTATTGTGAACCACAGAGCACACCTCAGCAGAGCGCAATCTTAGAAAAGAAGGAAATGACTTTTCAGATTCACTACATGTTAGGAGTTTGTAAATCTGACTGTGTTTTGCCTCGAATGAAGGTCATGAGACATAATTCATGTTGTGGCAATAGATTTATTATTCAGAATAGGATTAACAGCTTTTCAAGATTACATAAAAGTGAATCTAAAATGGCAGACTACAAAGACTAACTTAAAAACAAAGAAGCTTGGTACTTTTTAAAGCTTATGTGTTACATTGTGGCATATTCTGTAATCATAATTCACAGACACTAAACCTGTAGTGAATGTAATGTAATAATCTACTCTTTTTGTGACTTGAATGACAGCTTTAATGGTTATATTTCTTAGCATGCTTCTCATGATCTCATGCTGTAACACTCCATAATTTTTCTTCACATAATAATATACATAATAATATTCCATTCATTACAGAATAGCAAGCTGACTGTTTCTAACAGCACTCAGACTCTTAAGGAATTTAGAACTTAGTTGCTAAAGGATATGAAGGTTTCATGTGGGTAGAGAGGTCTCTGAGGGTTAGATGGGACAAAATATGGAGGATTAGGGATTCCAGATGTTGAATGTCATTGGCAGGCAGTTAGTTTGAAATGGCTGATGCTGTATTTGGAGGGAACTATGACTCTTCCAAGAAACGGAGGGAGAAAGATTCTCTGTGAATAGATGGGGAGTTTGATTTAGTTTATTGGCAGTATTTTCCTCTTCCTGTTAAGAGCAGAATTTTGTAGGGAAGTTGCTGCTGGCTCACCTTAAACAATAGTTTGCAGGGGGGAGTGAGATCAGTCTGGTTGAACATTCTGTTTCCAACAAGAAGAATTAAGCAAAACATAATAAGTAAGATACTCTTTCAAAGATGGATGAGACTGGTTACTAAGTTCAGATATTGCCATCAGTTTTGGGATAGGGAAGGATTAGTGGAGGTTCAAGTGTTATTGGGGAGGTATGAGTTGCCTCATTCTGACATATAGCTATTGAAGACATTAGGAGGAAGCAGGAAGGAAAGAAAGATATTGAAGGGTCTGGGGAGCCACCTAGTATAGTGACATTGGTATTAGATATGAGGGAGTCTAAACTGCATCTGATACAATGGATTTCAGGGACATATGCAAGGTTATCTGACCTAATTTCTCAAGTGAAAGCAACATAAAGTCAAACTTATAATAATGCAGACTGTGATTTCTAAAAGAATAATAGTGACACTAGCAAACATCATACTTTTTCTAATGGTTCATTCTGTAAAATAAAAAAAAATGCCAGTCAAGAAAACTTTTTTAAAATTATCAGGTTTAATTACTGTTATAAAATTCTATGTAAAAATAAACACTTTTTTTGTGTAAAAAGTGATCACTGAGTCTATACCAAAGCTGCTCCAAATACACCCACTGTAATGCAAGCTAACCAATGAAATCATCCATAATTTGCATAAAACATGCCCTTTAGTTTCCTAGATGAACTTTGTCAATGTATCATTTCTTCTTCTAGCTTATCTAAGCCAGCTATAATGCAATTTCTAAAACTTTCACTGTATGTTGAAGTACTGAAAATATGACTCTTTAATGTACAGATACGTGTCCCCACTACATAAATGCTGATAGTTATACACTAGCATAAGTAGCCGACAGTGAAGGCTATTTTTTTTATGTGGAGAGAAGCTCATTGCAGAGGTCACACACTGAATGTTAAATTACTCCTCTGCCACAACTTGGGGCAAGGTCTGAGACAAGAGCCATTAACTATCCTAACAGGATATCACTTCAGGTGTTTGAGTGAGTAACCAGTGATGTTAGGGATGAGCATGCTGTCAACCATCGGAGATGCCTTGAGCTGATACTCACTCTGCTTTGCTTGAGATTTCCTAATGGCTAGCAGGCAATTAGCTCAATGGCTAAAAGGAGACCATGTAAATAATCAGTCTCATAACCCCATTCAGACTACTGAGTGGTGCAGTGGTGCTGCAGTTAGTATTGCCAACTCGCAGCAAGAGGCTCTCTGGTTTGATTATTGGCTGGGGTGCCATCTGTGCAGAGTCTTCATGTCCTCCCTGCATTTTCATGCGTTTCCCCAGAGCTGTTTGCTAAGTTGAAGAAATATGGGAAGCTATCAGGCTATAAGATTAATGAGACCAAGAGGTATGTGGTAAGCATAAAGTATGAGCCAAAAGAACAGCTTAGAGATCATTTTACATTCCTAAGGAAAGACAGTAAAATGTAGTATCTGGGAGCTATGTTTTGCAGATACAAAGGATTCTATGATTGGGCTAAATTATTAACAGTAGTTTGAGGGTTCCATTAATAAATGGAAGACTCTGCCTCTGGAATTGGATAAAGAGCACTTAGCATTGCGGATGATTGTTCTCACCAGTTAATGCCAATGCAGGGTCTTAAGGAATTTTGAACTTAGTTGCTAAGAGACATGAGGGATTTCATGTGAGAAGAGAGGTCTCTGAAGGTTAGTTGGGACAATATGCTGTCTTAAAAAATATGAAGGATTAGGGATTTCAAATGTTGAATGTTATTGGCAGAAAGGTAGTTTGAAATTGCTGATGCCATATATGGTGGAAATATGATTTTTCCTACAAAAGGAAAGCAAAAGATTCTGTCTGGTTAGATGGGGTGTTTGGTTTATCGGAAGTATTTTCCTCCTTCTGCTAAGAGCAGCCTTTTGTTTAGGACATTGCTACTGGCTCACCTTAAACAATAATTTTGCAGGGGGAGTGAGATCAGTCTGGCTGAGTATTCTGTTTCCAATTGGAAGGACTAAGCAAAACATAATAAATTCAGATATTGACATCAGTTTTGGGATAGGGAAGGATTACTGGAGGTTAGATTGCTTATGGGGAGGTATCAGTTGCCACCCTCTGACATATGGTTATTGAAGACACTGGAAGGGAGCAAGAAGAAAAGAAAGGATGTTGAGGGTCCTAGGGGAAAAACTAAGTATAGTAACATTGATATTAGATATGAGGGATTGTAAACTGCCATTGAAACAAGGGATTTCAGGTCAGGATCACCTAATCTAACGTCTCAAGATATCCTCAAATTTAGAGATTCATTGACTGGAATTGTGGGTGAAGATATTCCATCAGAACAGTGGCTTAGGACCCTGCAGCTACCAAGATATGTAGTGAAGGCAATAAAGTTTAGGATATTTGCTCAGAAGTGTTTGTTTGACTGTTGTTTTTTCTCCAGAAAGAACAGATAGGATGTTCTGTCAATAGTAATTAGGGTGTTGGAGGTGTTTATCATGGCTAAGGGTGATTGGAAGCATATTTTTAGACGTGACCTCAAACTGAGGGGTAGTTGAGAGAGGTCTTAGAAGTAAAAAAATTGGTTAGTAAGATACCATCTTCTGTTATGCCCTTATAATATTTCTTGGGGATATGGTGCGATGGGTCTAGGACTATTCACTGAAAGCACATTTCACTGAAACACATTTCACTGTGCACAATTCACTGAAAGTTATATAGGCCTTTTCCCCACTGTAGTGCAACCCTGAACTTAGTATATATAGTAAGGGGGATTGTGGAGGGCACTGCCCCCCCCCACATTGGGGTGTGTGGGGGCGTAGCCCCCCACCTATTTTAAATATTTTGAACTATATACATGGATACTTGCAATTCCAATAAGTTACTCTTTTCTGAACATAATATATATCCAAACTATGTGGGGGGCTATGCCCCCACACCCCCCTTACTATATATACTAACTCCAGGGTCGCACCACAGTGGGGAAAAGGCCATATATAACTTTCAGTGAAATGTGTTTCAGTGAATTGTGTTTTCAGTGAACTGGGCTTTCAGTGATTTGTGCACAGTCATTTGACTTTCAGTGAAATCTGCTTTCAGTGAATAGTCCTAGACCCGGTGCGATATACCTGAACAGCAAAGTATTGCTAGCATAGTGTACATTGTTAATTTGCAAGCTAAGGAGGTGATTACTTAGAGGTAAAAGTCTGTAGAGGAGCCTAAGATACAGCATCTCAATTATTGGATCAGCTGGAAGGCAATGAAGGTACTGGACTTCAAGGCAGGGCATGTGAAGTATTCATAAAGAAATGGTTCTGATGGTTTACAATTATTAGAGAGCTGGATGCCTGGGATGGTGATCCTTAAAGATGGGCTAAATGTGATGTTCCAGGATAAGAAATTATATATTTAAAATGATGTTTTTGTAGAAATTTTGTTGACACTGTATGAAGTTGTAATGATGTTATTTGTGTTGTATGCAATAAAGTTTATGATGTTATTAGAAAAAGAAAAGCTGGTAAGGTAGTGAGTCCCATTACTTTAGTACTTCATGAAAAAGTGTCTAAAATCAGAAGTGGGAATCACTGGAATCACAAGCAGTTTCACAGTGAACTGTTGTGTGATCTATAATTCTTCTCTTTTCGGCTTTTCCCATTAGGGGTCACTGCAGTGGAACAATGGTCTGCAGAAAAATTGGCAGTGGAGTTTTATGGTGTCGAGTTGCCAGCCCAGCACCCAACCTTCCACAGAAGGCAGATACATCCACACACTCACACCTAGGGCTAGTTTAGACTGCCCAGTCCACCTACAGCATGTCTTTGGAATGTGGGAGGAAACCCACACAACCGCAGGGGCGGCATGCAGGTTCTGCACCAAAGGCACCCCAGATGAGAATCAAACCAGAGAACCTCTTGCTATGAGGCAGTAAAACTAACCACTGCACCACAGCGGCTGCCCTTGTTTGATCTATATTTATTTATTAATTAATTAATTGATTGATCAATCATTCTGGCCTCCAGCCCCCCTGTTTTATAGCTTAATTGTTCTTTTGGAGTTCTAATAGCCAGATATCCTTGTGTATGTTGTCTTTCCAAAGAAAGGTAAAGGTTCCTTAGCTTTCCAGGATGTATGCATGATAAGCTACTAACAGTGAGGCCTGTAAGGCCTAACACACTCCAGGAACAACTACAGCTAGACATCTTGCTGAAACATGGCCAAAAATGCACAGACCTGACTAAACATACATTCATTGCCCCTGGCAGATGCATAAAAAGAAAAAGATGTGAAAGATCAAAACTGGCACCAGAGCAGGAATTACAGCCAGACTGACAGTTAATCCACACAGGCCTGCATTCCCTTCCTTACTGCTGGCTAATGTATGCTCTCTAGAGAGTAAGATGGATTACTAAAGGCTGGAATTCTCTATACATACTAAGGTGAGAAACAGTTGTTTATTTGTGTTCATTGAAACTTAGCTTAACTCCAACATAAATGACAGCACAGTAAATGTAGAAGGAATTACACTATTTCGTGCTGACAGAAATAATTCACTCTGTGGCAAATCTTGTGGAGGGGGTGTATGTATATACGTAAAGAACAACAGGTGTATTAATTGCGAGGTGGTCACCTCCCACTGCTCAGAGAACATTTAATTTTTGTCTCTAAAATGCAGGCCCTATTACTTGCCTAGAGAGTTTAACAGAGTGAGCATAATAGCTGTTTACATTCCACCCAGTGCAAACACCAATCCAGCACTTGCCACTCTGTACCAGTCCATAAGTGTACTCCAGAACAGGAACCCAGAGTTTGCCCATGTAAATGCAAGTGACTTTAACCAAGCCAACCTGAAATTGGTACTACCGTACTACCATCAGCATGTGAACTTCGTGACCAGAGGGGAGAATACACTAGATAAAGTTTTTACCAACATAAAACTGGCATATAAGGCAGCACCTTATCCACACCTGGGCAACTTGGATCATCTTGCCATCATGTTGTTTCCTTCATACAAACTGCTGCTAAAATCAGGAAAACCATCAAGGAAGCAAATAAGGTTATGGCCAGAGGGTGCGGTCACAGCACTGCAAGACTCCAAGAGTATGGACTGGCTGATGTTCATGGAGGCAGACAGAATGAATCACCAAATAGACCTGGAAGACTATACATAATCTGTTATGCTCTACATCTCAAAATGTGTGGATGATGTGACAACTACCAAAGACATAACCATACATGCAAACCAAAAACCATGGCTGTCCAGTGAGGCGTACAAGCTTATAAAGGCACATAATGCAGCATTCAGATCTAAAGACGAGGATACCCTAAGGGTGGTCAAAGACAAACTAAAAAAAGGCATAAAATAGGCAAAGAGAACCTATGGAAGAAAAATTCAGGGTCTGAAACTCAAATATCTGCCATTATTTAATGACTTGAATCCTCAATGATTTGCCAGAAAAATGCACATTTCATGAGTAACAGACTAAAAATATGTGGCATAAATCTGGACAGTTGACAGGTGTGGTATATATGTAAGATTTGGCTCCATATTAGTTAAGGCAGGTTGTTCTGAGGTGCTAGATATGTGGTGGTAATAGATGATATAAAAAGCCTTTTGAACAATGCAATAAAGTGGACAGGTAACTCAGACATAAATTAAGGTCTGAGGTATAGAAGGGGATGTCGGGGAGCATGGTGGAATGGATTGTAGCAACATGGGTTTGAGTTAGTGTTATTCATTTTGATTGAGTGCAGAAAGCAGGTTAGCATCAAGGCAGGATAGATGCTTTGAGTATATATTGTGGACAGTCTAATGCAAGAAATATGAGAGAAAAGGTGTGAGAGGGACCTATGGGGTTAACAATGAAAAAAAGAAAGATTAGTGTGGAGAACTGCAGGAACTACTGAGCAGAGCAAGTCTGAACACAGTAGATAGGTTGCCAATGGGAAGGTAGATTATATATTAATTCTTTGAAGGGCTAGGGGACATATGTATTTTTTAACATGGAATTTAGCAGGAGCAAAGCATTAGTTCATCAAGCAGTGCTTAAGTTGTGATTTGAAAGATGTTATGTTGTCCTCTAGATTTAGTTCTAGTGGAACTGTGTACCACATTTCTGAAACATGATTAGAGTCCAACAAGTAACCCGCAGAAATTCTGGATTTAGTTATGGACAGTAGTAATTTGTCACCTTATCACAAGTTTCTGTTTGGGGAGTAGTGCTGGATGAAATGATTTAGTGTTGGACAGCTTTCTGGCTATTAAATAAGTTTGTGTGTTGTGAGTAGTTGAAAGTCAACCAGAGTACCAGAGTATGTGGCAGTTCAAGCTAGTGTCGGTGTTTGAGTGCTGGGCAGTAGATAGTTTTGTAATGATGGTTAGCTGTGAATTTTGTAACTTTGTTAAAGCATTGTTTGAGTTTAGTTTTATGAGACATGTGCACGATGATGAAAACTGGAGAGGTCTAGAGGATCCATAGCAGCAGATACATTGTGGTTATGTTTTTTTCTTCATATATCAGTAAAGTAAGTTTTTTTACCTATAAAAGTAAAAGTAATGTCTTTTGGCTTTTACCGGTTAGGGGTCGCCACAGCGGAACTCCAGTCCGCTCATGATTGGCAGTGGATTTTTATGGTGACGAGTTGCCAGCTTGACGCCCAACCTTCAAACGAAGGCATGACCATTCACATTCGCACCTACCTGCATGTCTTTAACATCACTCAACCATGGGGAGGACATGCAGACTCCACACAGAAGGTGCTTCAGCCAAGAATCGAACGGGAGAACCTCTTGCTGTGAGGTGACAATGCTAACCTCTGCACCACCACGGCAGGTATTCTTTACCTATAAAAGGAACACATGTTTTGGTGTTTTTAATTTTTTGTAGCGTGTGTTCATCAGATTTTATCTGGTCATCCATGTTTATGTCCAGTAGATTAGTGTGAGATACCACTTCTATTTTTGTTTTATTAGTGGAGGTGATGTAGAAGGATAATTTTTTTTTCTTTTTTAAAGAATGGTGTTTATGAGTGAAAATAATTAACTTAGTCTCATGTTTTTGAGAGTTGTCTAGCCATTTTTAAATGGAGTAAAAGGATTTTTGAGTTGGATCTTGCAATGTAGAAAGATTTTTGGCAGTACAGATAAAAGCTGAATCATCTGCATACATGACTATGAATACTTGCAAGATAGCTTTGTTGAGATCATTGATAAAATACTGATGAGTAAGCAGCCAAATGTAGATCTTTAGGGAACACTTACTGATAGAGGTAAGGAAGAGAACTTATTCTTCCATTTTCAAAAACAAAACATACACAATTGAGGCATACTTTAGTCAGTACAAAAATAAAATGTATTCCACACAGAAATATACAGAATTAAGTGCTTTCATCCCTAGAACAGGACTTTCATCAGAACAAGTAAAAACATTTCTTAGTCACATCCTGTTTAAATAACACACCCAAGGGGCACATGATACAAATCAACCAATGAAAATTAACTATCAATTCACCCTACCAGGTGCACAAATTGATTTAAAACAATTAATGAAATCTCTATGCCAGACTAGATAAAATAGTATACAGTAGAGTTTAAACTCATCCACTTGTTAGAAATTAAGGGCACTCAATTTTAAAATACAAGCTAGTAAAACCATTTCATTAAGTCCAGGGAATTTGTACGCATTCAAAACAATATGCCAGTACAATTCCTTCTTTTCTAACATTTCACTCCATGGTTCCCCCTCCCAGGTTTCTATCAACCCTCTTCACAATAAAGAATAAAATACAATGTGAGGGAAACTTCAATATGTGTTTATAGAAAGCATTAGTATCCTTACACTTAGAGATATCACTTAGGTATTCATAAATACATTCTTTTACTTTTCTTTTGGTTTTACCGATATAAAATGAGGAGGATTGTTGGCATTCAGTTATATACACCATCCCTTTAGTACTATAGTTAAAGCGCCCCTTCGAGGTCACCTTCCAACCTTGTACCCAAATACTGTCATACACCACAATAGAGAGACAATGGGTACATAAACCACACTTATGTGTACCCATCCTTAAAGCTTTGTTTAAAGGTGTGAGAGGGACCTATGGGGTTAACAATGAAAAAAAAGAAAGATTAGTGTGGAGAACTGCAGGAACTACTGAGCAGAGCAAGTTTGAACACAGTAGATAGGTTGCCAATGGGAGGGTAGATTATATATTAATTCTTTGAAGGGCTAGGGGACATATGTATTTTTTAACATGGAGTTTAGCAGGAGCAAAGCATTAGTTCATCAAGCAGTGCTTAAGTTGTGATTTGAAAGATTTTATGTTGTCCTCTAGATTTAGTTCTCATGCCCTGTTCCAGTAAGTCTTTAAAGCATTTGCCCCTCATAAACTATTGAGAGTCTCAAACTTATTTTTTCATACAAATAATTGTTAACATAAAATAGCCCCCATTTTTTTCCAAAATATTCTTAACAGTAAAACTGTCAAGTCAAAAAGACATAACCATAGCTTTTTCAAACTCATTAGTAACACCATTGCTTGTCCAATACAAATTGTCATACCCTGCCCATAAATTAAGGGCACAGAAACCCCAGTTTTTCTTTTTGTAACCACTTCATGCCAAAGAGGGATTTACAAACCATAAAGGGTTTGCCCTATTGGCAAATGTAGTTGTCAGTTTGTCACATTAATTCAGAAAGGATTCCCATTCAGACATCATTCTGGCCAACCTGACAAACTGACCCTTTACTATGGCCTCCTTTTAATGTCTAGGGTGGCAACTTATAAAATGAAGCATAAAATTAGAGTATGTCTTCCTAAAAATATTCAACACTAGTCTTTTGTTATCAAAATCCTTCAGAATTAACACATCCAAATAGTTAATTGAAGTACTATCCACTGTTTTAGTAAATCTCAAAAAACTAGTAGTATTATTAATATAATCAAAAAACAAGTCTATTTTCGATGGAGCATCTTGCCAAATAATAAATATATTGTACAGGAACCTAGCATAAAATGCCCATGAAGAAATAAAAGAATTATTAAAAACAAACCTTTTTCCATTGTGCCATGACAATGTTAACAAATATAGGTGCATAAATTGCTCAGATTGCTACACCCATCTTCTGACGAAAAAAGTGATTCTCAAAAAACAAATAGTTGTAAAATAGAATAATGTCCATTAGATCAGTTAAAGTTTTTGCCTCTCTATCATCTAACCCTATGTTTTCAACTAAAAATTCATAAAACTACTCCAAGCCTAGCTGGTGTTGAAACAATGTATAATGATCTTTCACATCAGTAGTACAAAAAATTAAAGAATCAGTATATGGCACCTTTCCACATTTAATCAAAAAGTCCCATGAATCCCTACATAAGTATGTAAGTGAGTTGACGCCATCTTTCAGTCTGGAATCCAAATATTTAGCAATGGAATATGTTTCAGTCAGACCATGTAGCATCCACAGCTGGTCATAGTGGGGGGTTTATTGGGTCTATATTACGTTATCAAAAACTTAAGTCAGTGAATGTCTGTTTGATGACCAATAAACAGCGAACTGTCATTTCTGTGAATGGCCACTACAGTGAATTTTTTCTTAGGGGAAAGAAACGCTTGACTATTTAATGAATTTGCCCTTTTACCCACTCAGGGTTGGTATATTAGTTAGGAGGTGTGTCAAAGGGCACAGCCCCCCACTTTGACAAGTTTTGAATGCTGTCTCATTTCTGGTTGGCCAAGCGATTTTTCCCCTAGGAAAAAAAATTGCTGTAGTGCTTGCTCGTAGAAATGACAGTTCACTATATAGTGGTCAGCGAACAGGCATTTGCTGACTTGGGATTTTGATGTTGTAATATAGACCCGGTTTACTAAATCTTTATGTAACGTAGGGATGCCAAAATGGTAGGTATAGGAAGCTCTTTCATAATCAGTACATGATGAATCTGCTCCGTAATCTGCCCCTGCATCACCATATCAAAAGTAACATGTCAGTCTACGGTATGTTGCAAAATTTTTGTTTTATGATAACTCCAACATGTTATTAATATTATCTGTTTTAGTCATAATGACCACCCACTCCTTTGCCGAGTTTCATAACCCATAAATTTCACTTGGAATATAAATCAAATAAAAATTGCCATTCTCTTTGGGACATATTATAGAAAGGATGGGAGACAGTTTCACTTAACAAATGCCTAACATCAAGGCTGCAGACCTTATCAAAGCTCTGTAACAAAGGGTGTATAGGCAGGTTAAAGTTACTAGGTGTCCTAAGTTTATTCATAGCCACTGAGGCCCGAAACTTTGAGTCAAACAGTAAGTTAAAGTTAAGCTTTCTTATATATAGCTTCAGATCTATTAAGGTTTCAAAAAGGGAAGCCTTTCTAGCAGGAACAAAAGTAAAACCTTTTGACAATAGATCAGTAACATAATGATTAATATCTACCAAACTGTAATTATACACATTAAAGTCACCATTACCATTAGAAACAATTTCCAATTATTTATGTTCATATGTTGAGTCCAATAATAAAGAGTCAATAACCAAAAGTTGGTGATGTTGACTTTCTTAACTCTCCCTTTCCCCCTCTGACCAGGATGATATGGGGATACAAGACATTGATCGAAGATCATGTCAATCTTCTCTTCTGATTCTGAATCTGGTGAAATTTTACCACCTGCTGTGGTAGTTTCATAATTTGGTTATACTGCATTAAGGCTGAAGGCCATTAATTCACAGGTTCCACATTTTCACAGTATAGATTTTTTCCAAACCAAGAGTCTAATGACTTTTTAAAAGCATTTGAGTGTGGCACATCATTTAGTTAGAGGTAGCCTATTCCAAGATCTGACTAACGATTATGTTATAAATCTGGCCCTGGTAACAGTTTTACATTTTGGAATCAGGAATCTACAATCTTTTTGTCTTGATGATTTACAGGATGGTAACATGTCAATGTTCAGCAATAATCTAAAATTTTCATCATGCAGTGCATGATATGCCAGACATAACATTCCATATAACTAACAATATGTTATAAAATATAATGTAAGTGTTTCAAACACTCTTCATAACATAAATGTTGGCTTTCAGTAATATGTTTCCAGAACTTCTTTTGAATATTTTTCAGTAATATTTGCTCTCCACTGGAATATAAACAAAATAAATAGTTATATTCAATAACTGGTCTTGTGTAGATTGTAAATAATTTAACTAGAACCTTTCTTAATCTAGTGCCAATATTTTTTAATAAAAATTCAGATCATATATTATGCAGATAACTAACTCATTTTACTCAAAAAATCTCATTAATAATATCAGTCCCAAGTTGCTGACTTTTTGTACAAGCTTGGATGGACCAAAGTACAAACCACTTTTCAGTATTTATATATAAATCATTATCTCTCAACTATTTGTATATTTCTAGGACATATGAGTTCAATTTAATATAGTCATTGGCACTAATTAAAAATGTACCTATTTAATGCCATCTGCATATATGGGCACCCAGTATATGTAACAAATATAATGCAAAATTGAATACTAATTGGCCTAATGCAAGCCCCGGGAGAATCCAAAACCAATTTCTGACCAATTAGCAAAGCGACTATTCTATTTAACATGTTACTTCCTGTTTTGAGCCAGCTCTTTACCCAATCAATAATGTATGGGTTAACATTTAGGGTGATCAGGAGTTGATTAATATCGTGTGTGGGATACTGTTGAAGGTTTTTGATAAATCCAAAATAGACCATTCCAACACTAATGCCATTTTCCAAGGCTTTACTGATATTATCATAACATTGGACAAGATAAGTAAATGTAGAATGCTTTCATAAAATCAAGCTGGTTAGTACTGATAAATTAATTTATTTTCCTGTCATATATAATAGCTGATAATCACCTTTCGAAACATTTACTTAATATCGATGTTAGACTAATGGAATGACAATTGGTGATCGCATTGTAATATCTTTTTTTTTTTTTGCATGTGGGCACTATATTGGCAAGCTTCTATCTATTTAGAACAATAGTTTTTATTAACAGTAGATTAAATAACATAGATAAAAAGTGTTTATTAACAGTAGATTAAATAACATAGATAAAAAGTGTTTATTAACAGTAGATTAAATAACATAGATAAAGGTTTAATTACTTGTTCTTCCATGTTATATACGAAGCAACCTGGCATTAGAGCTATTTGTAATTTTAGATAAAGCTTTTTAAACAACTTTCTTTGATTATGGGACATGTCGTTTGAGAAATAGCAAAAGTTAAAGCTTCAGCATGTGAGGTCTTTTTGTATGATACAAGTGTAGCAAGATGATGCGCAGTACCTTGTTTGCTAATTAACCATGAGCATGAGTCATAATCTGCAGGTATATAAGCATGCAGTTAACACTTGGATTTTTGTATGGATCTGATGAAGCTACTTGCGAAAGCGCTTATCCTGTCTTATATTTTTGTATTAAAAGTGGAGATTTTAATGAATTTTTGCATCATTTGACTTCCTCACTGTCGCTCAGTTCCTGGCTTTATTTACTGATTTTAAACTTTTTTCTGTGAACCTGAGCGTTTACCTGTCCCATTGGATTTACTTTGCTACATTATTATTCTTTTTCACTTCCGTGGGCAGGAGTGAGTTTTTATAGTGATTTTACACTTGATACACTCATGGCGAATATCGAACTGGATTATAACCCAAGAAGTGATGACTGTGGCATTCCAAGAGGTGAGGACCGTGGTTATGATGCCTTACAGTTAAGGTTTCAATAGCATTTGAAAGGAGCGACTAGTTCTTCCTGGTTTTTCGAGAGCGAGTCAGTCACTGATGATGTAACTGGAGCGACCATCGATTCAGACAAACTACACACGCTCCTTGAGGGTATTGAGAAAAGCTTTATGAAGTTAAAGCGTCTCCAAACGCAGAGGATGCATTTCCAATTTTGTTTAGAAAAGAACATAATTCCACGTGGTTTGCGTGTTTTCACAATGCCAAGTCAGGGCAGAGATTATCCTGAACTGCTGGCACAGTGACAGCAACTGAATATAGAGGTAAGTTGCAAATACTTACAGCTCCTTATAGACTTCTTCCTTCCGGAGGAAGCCAAAATAATAGACAATATTAACATGCAACAACAAACCTTGTTTAATGACTTTCCAATGGCATTTGTACAGTCATCGTTTGATAATCTGTTGGACAGTGTCTCTGCTTTTGAGCGCAAACTGTTGCAACAGAAACGACATAAAGTCACCAGGGACATCAACGATTTTAAGCAAGGCCATGTCTTTATGTGGCCGAGGCATGTCCAAGGACAAAATGAAATGGTACAACGACCAGCTAATCACAATAACAATGATAATAACTTTTTAAATAAGCGATCTGATTTGGAAAATATAAGTCATAGAAATGTTACAGTGAACGAAACACATATAGAAAAGTGTATGAGAAATGACATTTCTGGCTCTAAGTACAATGATAAAGCGTGTAGCAATAATGACGCTCCTAATTTAAGCATTACTGACATGGGTACTGCCAGTAAAACCAGGAGCGTTGTTACTAGTGATTCGCGTGGAATTTACTCCACTATGGACAATCATAACGACACTGTAGATGTCATACATATTGTCCATCCCAGCATGGGTTCTGATACGAACCTATACCTAGAAGTACATTTTGTTAAAAATAAACCTACTTTTACTGACACTAATGGGGAGGTTGTTGTCAGACCTAGAGATACCAACATGAATAGGTCTTTCACTAATGCTCTGTCTTTTCCCTTACCTGTTCGAATGGAGAAAGGCCCGCCAAGAGGACGCCCCCTAAGCAGAGGGAGACAGAAGAGGAAACTCTCAGAAGAGTTTGCAACACAAAAACTCTCAAAAAAATATGGACCAACAAGCGTTAGTCTATAATCTGTCTGATATTGTACTCACCTCTGAGGACATTCAGCTTCTGAGTAAAGGCCTGAACTTTATTCCTAAAAATCAGAGTAGATTAGTTGATACTATTGTTGATTTAAGAATCTTTTGTAGAAATGTCATGCTAAAGCTTCTTTACAAGGATACTAACACTAGTGCTACACAGGATAATAAATTTGTTTGTAAGAATTTGAGTGATTTTACACCATTACACCACCCCCTTCTGGAAGCTTATCTTAAATTAACAGAAGATGAATTGTATAATTATTATGGTGGTAGAGACACTAGACAAATATTTAAAACCAGAGATAATCTCTCACATAAAGAAAGGCTATGTTTGAATAAACTACAGAATGACTCTAGCATCATTATTAGACCTGCTGATAAGGGCGGTAAAATAGTCATTTTAAACATGTCTGACTACACCAACAGCATGACCACTATGCTGCAAGATAATTTCTATGAAACTGTCTCTCTAGAAAGTGTACATATAGTGACCAACCATGTGAAACAATCTTTGCATGATATTTTTAAAAGTAAACTAATAGACAAGAACCTCTATGAATATTTGAATATTCTACATCCAGTCATTCCGACTATCAGTGGCTTGCCCAAAATACATAAAGACCCTTATGATCCACCGATGAGACCTATAGTCTCAGGTCGTGGTTGGCTAACTGAACACCTCTCTGTATTTATTGAAAAGCATTTGAAACAAGTTTTATCTGATAGTATCACAGTATTAAAAGACTCTAGGCAATTTCTTATTGACCATTATGAATGTATTTAGCATCCTGGTACAACTACTGGCTATTTATTTGTCACCTTAGATGTACAATCTTTGTTCACTGTCATTCCCAATGACTTAGGGCTGACTTATGTAACGGAGTATCTAAAAGAACATAGTAATTATTCTATGGTTTTAATAGATTTGATAGTGTATTTTCTGGAGTTGGTCTTAGAGAATAACTTCTTTATGTTCATGACCACTGTTTATAGACAGAAGGAAGGCATAGCAATGGGCACACCATGTGCCAACAGCTACGCAAATATGTTTCTTGCATATTGGGAAGAACATGTGCTTTTTCATGAGGAGATGTTCAGGCAACACGTAGTGTTTTATCCACGTTTCGTCGACGACCTTTTCATTTTATGGGATGGCACTATTGAACAACTAGAATCCATGCATTTCATGATGAATAACCTTACGACTTGCCTTAAGTTTACCATGCAACATTCCTCACGTAGGATAGAGTTCCTAGATTTATTTATTGAGAGATTACCGAACGACATAATCAATACAGGTGTACATCGTAAGGCCTGTTATAGTAACACCTTACTTTCTAGATCCAGTATGCACCCCCCTTATGTTTTTAAAAATATATAAGAGGACAGGCTATCAGGGCCTCAAGATTAAACCCTATGAATGATGGCTTTGAAAGTGAGTTAACTAGCCTGAAAAACAGATTGGTCAATAGGGGTTATACCCCAACTGAAGTCAACTCCCGTATGGATGATATATATGAACTGCGTTGCACTAGAGCAGCACCTTATTTTGGTCCTAGGGAATTTGATAATCCTTTAGGTAATAACTGTAATAACCACAGTATTAGATTTTCAACACAATTTTCTTCTGACTACTTCAAAATCAAGGAAGTTATTAATAGTCATCGGGTATCTTACATGTTGACAGTGATTTAAAACGGATCGTGGGTGAGACACCCACTTTCCTTTATAGGAATAAACATAATTTAAAAAGGATACTTTGTTACCCTAAAACTATAAAAGTGATAATAAGGGTGGTTGTACGAAGCCATGTGGGCATTGTAATTTTTGCCCTTTTATTGACAGTAACACTCAGTTTTTTCAACCAGACTTACAGAAAGTATTTATGATACAAGCAGATGCAAACTGTATGACATCAGATGTGGTTTATTTGGCTACTTGTCATTCCTGCCCGTCATTCTACATAGGCAAGACTAATCGCCCCTTAAGAGATAGGATGAGGGAGCATATCTATCATATGAAGAGAGGTACATTGCACAATGCTCTAGCCAAACATATTACATTAAACAACAATGAACATTACTTTTTATTCAAGGTACTAGAAGTTATTTCTCCCAATGTAAGGGGAGGTGATATCAGAACCTACACAGAAAGTAAGGAAATGCAATGGATTATTTCATTAAGGGCTGACAAAGGTTTTGGCCTGAATGAGAGAGCCTCTATAAGACCAAAACTAAAACAACGTAGAAATGTCAAATGAATTGTTATACACTGACTATATACAGATGTATTTACTTTTTAATTTATACATAGTTTTGTGTTTCTTAATATAATTCAGTTAGTCATAATATTCTGATCAATATGTTTGTAATTTGATGCCTAGCCATTATTTATCTTTCAGCAATGCATTTTATGAAGCTTTTATATATTGTTTTTTATCTATCATTTTAAACATCATCTATATCTTTAAAAATGATGGGCAGTACCTTGTTTGCTAATTAACCATGAGTATGAGTCATCATCTGCAGGTATATAAGCATGCAGTTAACACTTGGATTTTTGTATGGATCTGATGAAGCTACTTGCGAAAGCGCTTATCCTGTCTTATATTTTTGTATTAAAAGTGGAGATTTTAATGAATTTTTGCATCGTTTGACTTCCTCACTGTCGCTCAGTTCCTGGCTTTATTTACTTATTTAATGAATTTGCCCTTTTACCCACTCAGAGTTGGTATATTAGTTAGGAGGTGTGTCAAAGGGCACAGCCCCCCACTTTGACAAGTTTTGAATACTGTCTCATTTCTGGTTGGCCAAGCGATTTTTCCCCTAGGAAAAAAAATTGCTGTAGTGCTTGCTCGTAGAAATGACAGTTCACTATATAGTGGTCAGCGAACAGGCATTTTCTGACTTGGGATTTTGATGTTGTAATATAGACCCGGTTTACTAAATCTTTATGTAACGTTGGGATGCCAAAATGGTAGGTATAGGAAGCTCTTTCATAATCAGTACATGATGAATCTGCTCCGTAATCTGCCCCTGCATCACCATGTCAAAAGTAACATGTCAGTCTACGGTATGTTACAAAAATTTTGTTTTATGATAACTCCAACATTTTATTAATATTATCTGTTTTAGTCATAATGATCACCCACTCCTTTGCCGAGTTTCATAACCCATAAATTTCACTTGGAATATAAATCAAATAAAAATTGCCATTCTCTTTGGGACATATTATAGAAAGGATGGGAGACAGTTTCACTTAACAAATGCCTAACATCAAGGCTGCAGACCTTATCAAAGCTCTGTAACAAAGGGTGTATAGGCAGGTTAAAGTTACTAGGTGTCATAAGTTTATTCATAGCCACTGAGGCCCCAAACTTTGAGTCAAACAGTAAGTTAAAGTTAAGCTTTCTTATATATAACTTCAGATCTATTAAGGTTTCAAAAAGGGAAGCCTTTCTAGCAGGAACAAAAGTAAAACCTTTTGACAATAGATCAGCAACATAATGATTAATATCTACCAAACTGTAATTATACACATTAAAGTCACCATTACCATTAGAAACAATTTCCAATTATTTATGTTCATATGTTGAGTCCAATAACAAAGAGTCAATAACCAAAAGTTGGTGATGTTGACTTTCTTAACTCTCCCTTTCCCCCTCTGACCAGGATGATATGGGGATACAAGACATTGATCGAAGATCATGTCAATCTTCCCTTCTGATTCTGAATCTGGTTAAATTTTACCACCTGCTGTCTTTTTGAGAGGTAGTTTCATAATTTGGTTACACTGCATTAAGGCTGAAGACCATTAATTCACAGGTTCCACATTTTCACAGTATAGATTTCTTCCAAACCAAGAGTCTAATGACTTTTTAAAAGCATTTGCGTGTGGCACATCATTTTGTTAGAGGTAGCCTATTCCAAGATCTGACTAACGATTATGTTATAAATCTGGCCCTGTAACAGTTTTACATTTTGGAATCAGGAATCTACAATCTTTTTGTCTTGATGATTTACAGGATAGTAACATGTCAATGTTCAGCAATAATCTAAAATTTTCATCATGCAGTGCATGATATGCCAGACATAACATTCCATATAACTAACAATATGTTATAAAATATAATGTAAGTGTCTTCAAACACTCTTCATAACATAAATGTTGGCTTTCAGTAATATGTTTCCAGAACTTCCTTTGAATATTTTTCAGTAATATTTGCTCTCCATTGGAATATAAACAAAATAAATAGTTATATTCAATAACTTGTTTTGTGTAGATTGCAAATAATTTAACTAGAACCTTTCTTAATCTAGTGCCAATATTTTTTAATAAAAATTCAGATCATATACTATGCAGATAACTAACTCATTTTACTCAAAAAATCTCATTAATAATATCAGACCCAAGCTGCTGACTTTTTGTACAAGCTTGGATGGATCAAAGTACAAACCACTTTTCAGTATTTATATATAAATCATTATCTCTCAACTGTTTGTATATTTCTAGGACATATGAGTTCAATTTAATATAGTCATTGGCACTAATTAAAAATGTAGCTATTTAATGCCATCTGCATATATGGGCACCCAGTATATGTAACAAATATAATGCAAAATTGAATAGTAATTGGCCTAATGCAAGCCCCACGAGAATCCATAACCAATTTCTGACCAATTACAAAGTGACTATTCTATTTAACATGTTACTTCCTGTTATTGAGCCAGCCCTTTACCCAGTCAGTAATATATGGGTTAACATTTAGGATGATCAGGAGTTGATTAATACCGTGTGTGGAATACTGTTGAAGGTTTTTGATAAATCCAAAATAGACCATTCCAACACTAATGCCATTTTCCAAGGCTTTACTGATATTATCATAACATTGGACAAGATAAGTAAATGTAGAATGCTTTCATAAAATCAAGCTGGTTAGTACTGATAAATTAATTTATTTTCCTGTCATATATAATAGCTGATAATCACCTTTCGAAACGTTTATTTAATATCGATGTTAGACTAATGGAATGACAATTGGTGATCACATTGTAATATCCTTTTTTTTTTTTTGCATGTGGGCACTATATTGGCAAGCTTCTATCTATTTAGAACAATAGTTTTTATTAACAGTAGATTAAATAACATAGATAACAAGTGTTTATTAACAACAGATTAAATAACATAGATAACAAGTGTTTATTAACAACAGATTAAATAACATAGATAAAGGTTTAATTACTTGTTCTTCCATGTTATATATGAAGCAACCTGGCATTAGAGCTGTTATTTGTAATTTTAGATAAAGCTTTTTTAACAACTTTCTTTGATTATGGGACATGTCGTTTGAGAAATAGCAAAAGTTAAAGCTTCAACATGTGAGGTCTTTTTGTATGATACAAGTGTAGCAAGATGATTTCTTTGAATTTCTGCTAATTCATTGCTGTTAATAATAAGGGCACCCTCATTAGAAAGTGGACCCACTCTGTTGAAGTTTTTTGCACTGTTAACATAGTTATAAACTTCTTATGGTCCAGACACTTTATCAATGAGTCCTCCTGTACTGTGTTATTTTAATTAGACTCTTTAGCTCTCAACATATTGTGAAACAACCAGTGAAGTGATGAATCAGTGAGACACAGGAAAGAGAGTTTATGTATTAGTGTTTGGTGACAGATAGTATTCAGTGCTTTAGATAGGTGTATAAAAAGTGTAGCCACCATGTAGCCCGAATTTCTGCTCTGTTCTGTTGTATAGTTTTAGCAAAGTTCAGCAGTAGTGGTACTGTGGGTGGGCCAAAAACATGTTGTGTTGGGGGAGGAGATTATCAGTGATGTAACTGAGAAGTTGTCATTGCAAACATTTCTCTATGATTTTAGATGGGGGAGACAATATTGCTATGGATCTACAGTTGGAAGAAGATTCTGTGGATGGTCCACCTTTTTGTAGGGATATAATAATGAATTTTTCCACAGTGATGTCACATAGTTTTCTTTGATAGAATGTTTTATTAGAATAGAAAATAGATAAGCTAGGCCATTGGCTGCAATCTTGATATAACCTGCAGGTATTTGGCCAGCAGCTAAGGTAGTGGCTTTTAATGTTTGAGTGTTCCTATAAATCCTATGAATAAGAAGTTGTTTTGATGGTTATGTATTTGAAGTAGTAGATGGAGGTTAGTGATGTCTTTGTTTTTATTATTGAGATTACTGTTGATATGAAATGGAAGTTGAATTGAGTAGCAAAGCTTCCAGTTGATGTAGCTCTTTAATTGCCTCTTTTTGGTAGATTATACCAGGCTTCTTTACTGTGTGGGTTACCCTGCAGTATGGAGTAGGATTTTCATATGAAATGCTTCCAAATTGTTTGTAAAGCAAATGTAGGCTTGGATGGATGGCTTAGAAGGGCTGGTTTACACTTTCTTTGGAACTGCTGCCTTCCTTAACCATGATCCACATATGTTTGGAGTTTTTCGTAGAGCTGAAGAACACACTAATGGGCATATACACATCTCCGCATTTAGGGTAGATTTGTACACCTTTGGCATTTCACACTACTGTAGACCCCCTACCTATGCTTTTGCAAAGGTCAAAATTATCTTTTTTTCTTTAATACTGTCTCTCTCACTTTCTCTCTTTCTTTCTTATCTCACTGTATGTCCCTTGCTTTCTTCTTCCTTTAGCACTTGTCTTGTTTTAAGATATTTATTAAATTATCTCATTTAAAAAAATGACATGAGTACAAATACATTAATAGTAATCAAACCATAGTAACTTTCCCATTACTTCATGTTGAATACGTGATTTCATTTTAGCAATTTTCATTCACTCCAGCATCACATTAAATTGCCCATTTCCTGTATTGCCTTAAACTTCACTCCAGCTCTTGAATATTATTGTACATATAGTGTTCCCACAAATTCCATTTGCTTCTATTGTAATTTGTTTCTTCCATTTTCTCTGGAGCAAACTTCTTCTCCCAATCAATAAATGTGACACACACTGTGTTCCTTTAAGAAAAAACAGATAGTTGGATGGGTATTCATAAATTCACCCTCTATATGACATTATGACTAGCCTATTGTTTCTTGAAAAAGGAGATAATGTCTAAGGGGGATAAAGGTAAGGTATAAATGACCATGTGGCCCAGTTACTTTGTACATTGCATGATTCTAGGATTCTCTCGCTGTTCCCATTTAAACTTCTGTATCTATGATGTAGGATGCAAGATCTTCCACTTCAAAACTTATATGTTCCAATTCTGAGATTGCCATACCTTGGAGAAAAGGGAAAATTCTGAAAACAAACAATCTCAGAGTCTGCTTTTTCAGTCATTCAATCATGCTGTTCTGTAACTTATAGTAATGAGTCTCAAAATTTCAAATGAGTACTTGTCAGGATTCTAGTTTAACAGGATTTCTTTGATGTTTTTGCCTATGTAGCATTTCTGTGTAGCGTGACCTATTTACTTGCTTTTTTATTTTTAAGAAATTACACTATATATCATAAAGTCATTCATTGGGTTTATATAGACATATTATAAAGTGGGAGAATTTGTGAAAATAGGATAAGATAGGATAACATTGAGAAATTCAGACTGGTAGGTGAGAAGAATGTTATAACTGACACAACAACAAGGTGAGAAGAATGTTATGCTGAGGATTGTTTAAAAATTCATGCATTTGTTCTTTTTTTTCTTGGGAAGAGGCAGATTAATCTTTTTTTTTTCTTGCTTTTTTGTTTGTGTGTTTGTTTCTAAAAGAATTATTATTATTTTTTATATCCAAATAACATACCTACCTCTTCATCATTATAAATAGCATTACTCAGTCTGGTCAAATCTTTTTAACATAAGCTACTTAAATGTAACTCAAAACAAAGTAATAACAGACAATAATAATATTTTACAACATTTCAACAAATAATACACATACAGTCCAAATGTCATTCAGATGCTCATCTCATAAGATACACCCTGGGATTCATTAAAGGCATGGTGTGTACATGTTGCTCTAAAGCAAACGTGATCAGATGGCTGGCTTAATCGAATATGCAGGACTGCACTCTGCTCTATGTGTTGAGCAGCTCTGCTCGAGCTCACTACTACTACTACTGTTGAGGTAAAGTAGTGCTCGTGTAGATAATGTAAACAAAGGAGCATACACAGAGCAGAGTTTATTAAACATGCAAGTGTGCGTGGCAGAACTTGGAATACATAAAAGACAAGGGAAGCCTAACAAAACAAATGTACATGAAAGGTTTATACCATTTGTAAATAGGGTTGGACGGCTATTAAGGGTGCTTTTTCAGAACAGATTATGCTAAACAGTACTAAATTCTACTAACTTCAATGTTTATGCAATACTGAATTTAACAAAATTTGTAAATATTGCCACTTGACTCCCAACTAGTTGTTCTAAGCTTGTTAATGCACAATGTATTTGCGCTATACTGCTGCTTTGAAAAGTATAGTTGTATGAACTGTTCTTTCTAGGTGTTTGTTACTGTACAGGACACTGCTAACCCAAGCAAAATGCACAAAATTTATAGCAGCACAGAAAAAAACAGAAAACTAACTAATGAGCCCTCTAGCCAATGAAATGACTACACTAGCTAGGAGTCCTTTTGTGTATTTCCCAGCTCATACAGACCAGGCAAACACCTCCTGCCACAAGATGAATAAACTCAGTCCTCCTAATGTAAAAACACAGTAGAAGAGACCCAAAATTCAATGCAACCACAAACTACTTAAACAACTAGCTGGAAATCACACGCTGAAGAGTATCTCAAGACAGCCTTTCAACAGTAACAGCGAGAGGAAGAGCATTTTCTTCATTAAAAAAAATCAGCAAAATGCACACATAAAAGGAGGAAACAGTAGCAATCACTCAAAATAACTTAATTGCAGTTTAGCAATCAAAGGTACTTAACTGCCTAACTTAGTCTAAATTGCACTGAATACAAATAAAACACTTCTTGAATGCAGGCTAGGACTCCAAGCTCTTACTTCACTGAGCTACTGGAAAAGGAGCAGAAAACAATATGTAGTAAAGGAGGTTTACTTGAGAGCAATACTGGTTTGTTGGGTGGGCACTCGGTATCATGGATCTATGGAAAACACTGGGTGGGAAGAGTACAGAAATAGTCCATGCTACAGTCTATAGCAATGAAAGAGGAGAGGGTAGGAATTTGGAAATCAGATTATTATAAGGGATGGAGGCCAGAGACACAGCCTTATTATAAAACAACATCAGCAGCAATAAGGGTGGGATGGCTGGGGAAAAAAACAACCAGCTTAGCTAGAGAGGCATACAATCAAATAAAGACAGTATTGGAACTCTTTCAGAAACTTTAGCTTAATATGTTAGAGGGGGTGGGGCAGGCAAAGAATGCAACTTTAAGCAGGTAAAATATAAGCAGAATATAAAAGCACTGAAGCACAAACTGGAACAGAGACAATTCTCTCATTACTGACATTCTACTACAATTTAAGGCACCAGACTATGCATTTTCCAGTAACACTGTTTATAGAAAAAAGCAATAATAAATTACTAAGCCTCAAACTCTTGCAGGAGTGCACAGCTTTGCCACAAAATGTGAATTAAATTACAAAATGCAGAAACACAATATACTCACAACTGTTAATAAAAATGCAAGACTAAGGTCCCAGAACAAATTTTAAAAAAGTGTGTATCATTTGCTCATGCCACAGGAGAAATCTTACTGCAGGTATGAGATAGGACATGTTTAAAGAGATGACATCATTATTGTGTTGCAAGGCTAGCTTAAAAGTGATTGAAAGGATTGTGGGAGCAAACTCCCCATGTAAATGTTTCTACTGAAGGGAAGTGTAAAGACTACATTAATCAGATAAGCCAGTTCTAAAGTCACATATGCTCACACTAGTTAGCGTCTGAGGATTTGAACACCAGCCTAAGTCCACAGTGTAAATAACCATATATTTGCCGCTCACTCCACAGAAGAAGTCTTACTTCAAGTGTTAGACAGAGCACATTTAAAGGGATGATATCATCAGATGTTTGGCTTAAAAGTGAATAAAAAGGTTGTGGGGAGATCGGTCCCTCTATAAATGTTTCCACTCAGTGGAAGTGAAAACACCAGCTCTGTCTGATAAGCCAATTTTATCTAGTACTACAATCACATGCATTCATTTAGTTAGTCTTTGTGGATTTGAACACCTGCCTACCTATGTCCAAAGTGTAGAGAACTCTGTATCAGCTGCTGATGCCACAGAAGAAGTCTTACTACAAATATGAAACAAAACACATTTAAAAGGAGGACATCATTATTGTGTTGGTGGGCAAATATCTAGCTTAAAAGTAAGTGAAAGGGATGTGGAAGCACATTCTCTCCTATTAATGTGTCCACTGGGAAGTGTAAACACCAGATTTGTTAGATGAGACAGTCCTACCTAGTATTATAGTCATACAAACTCATACTAGTCAGGTCTTACTGAATTGAACATTTGCCTGCCTAAGTCTGAAGTATAGAGAACATTATATCAACTGATGATGCCACAGGGAAAGTTTTACTACAAGTGTGAGAAAGAACACATTTGTAGTGATGATGTCATGATTGTGTTATAAAGCAAAATTTTTTTTTTTGCCTAAAAGGGGTTGAACTTACTGAAGGAGCCCTCTCTACATGTAAATGGTTCTCTTGAGTGGAAGTGGAAGTGTGCACACCAGATCTGTTGGATCTGCCAGTTTTATCTGTCATTAGAGTCACACACATTCATGCTAGTCAGTCCTTGCCAGATTTGATCACCTACCTATTTAAGCCTACAATCTAGAGAACATTGAATCAACTGCTGACACCACAAGAGAACTCTCACTACAAGTGTGAGAAAGGACATATTTGAAGTGATGACATCATCATTGTGTAACAAATCAGATATGTGGCCTAAAGGAGATTGAAATTGATGGAGGACCTCTCTCTCCATGTAAATATTTCTCCTGAGTGGAAGTGTACACACCAGATCTGTTGGATATGCCAGTCCCATGTGCCACTATAGTCACCCACACGCATATTAGTCAGTCCTTGCTGCATTTCAACACCTATGTATCCAAGTTCACAATCCAGGAAACATTTTATCAACTGCAGAAACCACGGGAGAAATCTTATTAAAAGTCTTGGACACCACATAATTATATTTTACATGACATATGTTTAATTGAATGGACAACGTTTGGTGACAGAAAGACAAAACAGCAATGTGTGGATCACTACTCACTATATCCTGGAACAATAACTCATGCATTACATGAGTCATAGAAATTGTTGTTTCATTAACGACATCTATGTGCATCTCATTCAGGTGTATTTTGTACTGATATGCTGGCTAATATTTACAGATGTCAAACAGTGGAGTGTCACCTATACATTCCTGAATGTTCGTATCATGATCATTGTATGACGTTTATGATTTAGTTTGGGCATATCTGACAAGACATTGTGATGTGTGCACATTGGCCAAAGTTAACTATAAGTCATACATGCAAAGCATATAATACTACACTTATTAAGACTACTCATAGGCCCATAGCTTTATAGGTTTATACCAGGCTAATGACCACCAGGATCTTTATAAGCCTAACCATACAATCCAACCTGGTTTTGTCCTCGAGTTCTTTGGACACCTATATGATGGGGTATGTAAGTAAAGAAAAGCAAAGTAAACAGTCCTCAAACACCGGGAGATTAAGTGCCTCTGCAAAACTGCACGAACTGCACAAATATCCAAATTCACAACAGAGAGGCAGCAAACAGGGAAAAAAGTTCTATCGAGATAGTTTTATTTAAGATAGATTAACACTTTCGTGCCTTCAATGGCAATTCATCAGACATTTAAAAGACCCAAAAACCAACCTCATTTAAAACCTTTTGAAGATTACATCATCAGCAATCTATCCAATGACAGTCACTTCATTAATTGTATTTAAACAATTAGTGTAGCTTCTATTCCAACATTTTCACTTGTATATAATCTCATAGGAATATTTATATATATCCATTCACCAACTATTCAACACAGAAATATCCATATAAAATGAAACCATTATAGTAGTATAAATGTGCTACACGTATAAAAAACATTTCTACTCAAGTTCTGGCTCTGTAAATACACTTGTACTATTGCAAATGGTCTGCTGGTGGCAGCATTGACAATAAAATTTATACATAGTCAAAATTCCTCATCCACAATATATTTACATATATGATCTCTACAGTGGCATCAATGCTAAATTAAAACTACTACAACACAGTGACTATCTAATAAAATACACTTCTTGTGTGTTTACTTTAAACGAATCAATATACCTATAAAACCTAGCCATATTCTCCTGTATTTGGGGACTGAAATCAATGTTTAAGTGGCTTTTCTATCAAAAATGGTTTAATAGAGACTCGATTATTAAGTGCATAAGTTTTATCTCCTTGCAGTGTAACTACCAATTCAATCTCTCTAATTAATGTTAGTAAAGAGGTAGCTAAGGGTAATGTGGGGGATATGTTAGTTAGGATTAATTTACTTACTTTCGACCTCTGTCCATCAGAGACATGGTGACCAGACCAACGGTGTTTTTTTTTTTGAATTAGGTCAGGGATAAAATCTGCTTCATGTAGCTAAGGAGTTTATTCGATGGTGTCCTTGCTGATCATTTCCATGATACTTCTTCCATTGCTTTACATATCAGACTTGTCAGACTGATGGGTCTGTAGTTCCTGGGGTCGATTGATGGTCCACCCTTATGAAGAAGGATGACAGTTGTGGCCCTCCATTCACCTGGCACATAACCTGATTTGAGGCTGTAGTTGAAGAGTGTCTCAAGTGATCCTGCTAAGTCTTGTTTTAAGCTATTTAGGAGGCTCACTGATACAGTCTTTTGGGCCTTAACGAACATCACCAGTACCTACTCCTTGTTAATAGTTGGGGGGATATGCTAGGCAGAATTTCACAGGTTGTAGTGGGAGGGAGGGAGTGGAGGTAGAAGTTATAGCTAAATTTATCAGCCAGTAGATTCACTATGTTACCCTGGTCAGTGAAGGTTGTGCCATTTACCACCAGTCCTGCACACTGCTGAGTGTTACCTTTAAGGTTCCTGACATGACTGAAGAAGGCCTTGTGATTGTCCTTAACCTGGGAGTTTATCTTGACCTCCTCGTAATTACGTACTGGACCTATTACCTTTTCTTTTTGTTTAGTTAAGAGTTTTAGTTCTCTAGAGTCTTTGCTCTTTCTGATTTTGAGTCTTTCTTTTTTTTTTTTTTTCTTTTTCTTTTTCTTATGTTAAGGTAGGAGGTAAGGGTTTGGGGTTTGTTTTGTGTTAGTGTTTTTTACTTTTGATTCTGGGCAGCTCCAGCCACCCACAGCCATTTTTACATTTTTTCAGGTTTTTTGTGTTAATTTTTCATAGTTGCTTAGTTGTGGTTGCTGGGAGGAGGATTTGACTTTTGCAAAACTGTCACATATAGGATGCAAACTCCTAACTGTTACAGTTTAGTTTTTTTTTTTTGGTTTTTTTTTTTATTTTTTTATTTTACTTTTGGCTTCCCAACTCATTAATGAGGATGTGAGGATGGGAGGATGGGGCTCTCCTGTTGTGTGTGGAATGTGCACTGTCTGGTGCAGGGTGTTTATGTTGACAAAGTCCAGGAAACATTGTACCTGCCAGTTAGGAGGCAGTGTATGTTTCCCAGACTATAGAGGGATAGTTAAAGTCTCCAGTAAGGATGGTATTTGTTTGGATGGCAGTTGCCTCTAGTAGGTCTAGGTAAGAGTTGTAAACTTCTTGGGTCATAGAGGATGTCCTGTAGCTGGCCAGGATATGATTAGAAACCTTGTCTATGTAGACTTGGATATGTATGTACGTACTCCAAGGCATCATCCTCTTTAACCAACATGGAGTTGTAGTTGTTGCTAATGTAAATCAAGACACATCCACCTTTAGCCCCTGTCTGTACTGTTGTTGGTCTAAATGTGTGAAAGGCACTTTAGCCTTCCACTGGTGGAGTACTTTCTGTGGTTCTAAACAAGGCCTCAGTGATAGCACAGATGTCAATATTCCCCAGAGTGTGGAGAGCTTATAGGGTGTGGAGTTTCTTGTTTAGGCTCCAGGCATTGACCAGTAACACCTTAGGGTTGCTATGATTTTAGTTTTATTTTGATATTGCCTAAAAAGACTCTAAGGAGGTGAATAAAGTTTTAGCCAATATCCAAAAGCCCAGGGGGATAGGAGCAAACCATCCTTGGCAAAATAACGTAGTCTAACCATGTCCTCCTCTGGTAATCGGTATTGGATTTCCCTTGTGTGACACCAGAAACTAAGCCAGTTATTAAAATCATTTTCTGTTAATAATGTGGTATCATCCTTTGTGAAGTTAGAATGCTGCTCAATGCAAAGCATGCATCTGTCTGTCACACATATACAGAGAGATCCATAATGTCTCTTTTCATATGGTCCAGTGATCTACATCTCAGGTAATTTACACCCACATGGACAATGATAGAATCATATTGGTATCTGTGGTGCAATGACTGAGTGTGAGCTTGATATTGCAGATCCTTGCTCCAGATAGGCAACTAAATGTTATCTTTTCCTTGTCCAGCCTCATGAGAGGGGCATCTGTGTGTTGTATCATAGAATCCCTTATGACAAGAGTACAAGGTAAAGTGTTTGCTTGCCTTATGGGCTCTGATCTTGGAGGATCATTGTGTGTAGATTTATGTGTGGTGTTAGGTGTTGCTTTTGGTGTTTGGTTTTGTGGTTGCTGAGGATAGATGTTGCTGTTTGTGGCTCAGGTCTTTGAGGTATGGGCAGGTTTCTTTTAAGTGCCTCACCATAAGATGGTTTATATTTGTGGTGAGCAGTATGTATGTGTGTATTCTTGAAAAACCTGTTTGTAAGCAAGATTTTTGCATTCAAGGAAGTTATGTATGTACATCTCTTGCATACTGTTTAGTTTCTTTAAGGATTAAAATATTGTCTGACTACATGAAATACTTGCTAAATTGTCTCAGGATGCCCATATCTACCAAGCTGGTGACAGAGGCACTAAGAAATTGCAAATCCATGTTGTCAGGACCTATATTAGGGTTGGGCTATTATGGTTTTGGGGCTTGATTTTACAGGGGTCATCTCAGTGGCGTCAAGGGTTAAGGCAAGATGTTAGCTAATGCTATGGTCTGATATTACTGCTGTTTGATCTGCTAACTAGCTGCCCCAAGTTTAGCTCCATGTAAAGTCTTTCTATGTTACAGGTTAAAGATCTAGGTACTAGCTTGATAGATTTGCTACTATACAGAGTACTGCTAATCATCAGTGAACAGTGAACAGTTCCGCAAAAAAGCAACTAATTTATAGCAGACAGAAAAAAGCAGAAGACTAAGTCCTGTACCCAATGGTCAATAAACAATTATACTCTGAGCTCTCTAGAATGCATCCCAACTCAAAGAAACCAGGTAAATACCTTCTGCTACAAGATGGATGATCCCAGAAATTCTTAATGTAAAAAGCACAGCAAAAGTACCTCTCAAGGGCAGATTAACACCAAACATCTAAGTCCATAATAAGCCCTCTCTAGAATAGCAGTCCCAGTCTTCTAAATGTAAAACACACTTAAGTTGGCAAAAAGTGAAACAGTATCAGAAACAAATCAAATACCTAGCTACAAGTGATTCTCACTTTAAGCCTCACTGTATGTTTTCCAACTCATATAAACCAGGCTACCTTTCTACTCCCACTAGAATTGCAGTCCCAGTGTTCTTAATGTACAAAATACTCTGGAAATATGTGTCCAGCTGTACCACTTCATTGAAACACACATGGAAGGGCACTGTGTTTCAATGCAAAAATCATTTTAATTATGCAGTAACTAGACAGCATCACTATGAACTCCTAATATCTTGATATGTCAGTAAACAATGCACAGGTAATACAAGGCACTGACATTTCTTTCTTACTTACTGTCAAAATCACTAGTGAAGTACACTGCTGCCAAACTCATTTGCATGATCAATGGCAAAGTATTAGGACATGCGTAATTACATTTTGAGTTTTTTTTAATTTAGAACATGAAGTATCAGTAGTCTGCTGCTCAATGCTAATGCTGCACAAATGAAGAGTACAGTGTGCAGCCATATAGACAGTTCTGTTTCTGAGGCATTTCTGCCCATGTGTGTGTTGTGTTAATATTTTGTCTGTCTTCATTATGACGTGTCATGATCAGTAAAGTGTTCATAATATGGAACATGCAGGGACATGCCTTTTCCCTGTTCCGATTTTTGCAAAATATCCAGATCTTTACCTCATAGGTTTGTTGTATTCCTCATAAAATGTTTTTCCTAGCAAATCATCGAGGACTGAAGTCATTACATAATAACATACATTTACATGTCATAATTCACATCCTTCAGAAAATGCATGCAAATGCTAAACCTATTATTCTAGCAACTTTTTAACTTAAAAAATGAGAATTGTATTCTGCCCCTAAATATCAGCCTTTGTTCCCCCATTACGTTTGACTTTGTCCAGATTTCTCATACTTAGAAGTGGAAAGGTATGAGCCCCCCCCGGGGGGGGGGTAAGATACTGGTAGACTAATAAAGGAATAAGCAGGAGACTGGTGGTGGACTAATGTATCTATCCAGCACTTCACAAGGGAAAATATTATGAGAAAGAAAACTAAAAAAAAATAATAAACTAATGTTTGACTCACTGCTGGATTTCAACACCTGCCAATCTGCATCAACATTCTCTAGACCTTATCATTATCTCAGCACACCACAAAGGAGTCATATTTTAGGTAGTAGAAATCACATATTGGAAGGGACATTGAGAAAAGTATGAAGCAAGGGACTATGTGTGCACCAGTCTTCTTAGCAGTAATGACAAATTAAATGTTTCATATGGTGCACATTTAACCCTGGAGCCTGATATAAAATAAGAATAAACTATCTCTTCATAGGGTGAACTATATTGTTTTCTGTCACACAGTGGGGTAAAGCACAGTTGTGCAAGGGGCACCATATTAATGATGCCAAAGGTAAAAATCTTCATTTTTTTGCCATATGGCATGAAGTGTCATTTACCATCATTTAGCATTGATGAACACTGCCAAGTGTTACGCAAATGTCAAGTACAGAAACTGAGAGTTTTGTTTACGGGCCATTTTTAGCTGTATGTGTGCATGGTGTGTGACTCTATTTTTTGACCAGATTAAAGGTGTGAAAAAGGGTTAATAGGACAGTGGTGAAACTGGGTGGCAAGCTAAGGAAAGGACACTGGAGGAAGAATAAAGGAATGTGCAGGATGGTGGTGGAAGAGCACCATAGCGATCCACTTTTTCACATGCTACCAGTGTATTTGTACAAATAATGTAATGAATTTGGATAGTCACCACATAAGAGGTGTGTGACAACAGCTTAATAATGTTGTCTGACCAATTTGGCCTAATCAAGTGTATCATACACACATATATATCAAGTGGAGAGATACACACACACACACACACACACACACACACACACACACACACACACACACACACACACACACACACATATATAAAGTGGAGAGCTATGCTTTCTTCTTCTTTCGGCTTTTTCACGTTAGGGGTCGCCACAGCGGATCACCTGTCCGCTCATGATTGGCAGTGGAGTTTTTACGGTGTCGAGTTGCTAGCCCGGCGCCCAACCTTCCACAGAAGGCACACACATGCACACACTCATGCCTAGGGCCAATTTAGTGTCCAATCCACCTACAGCATGTCTTTGGGATGTGGGAGGAAACTGGAGCACCCAGAGGAAACCCACGCGACCACAGGAAGGACATGCAGACTCCACACAGAAGGCACCCCAGCAGTATCGGAAATCATTTTTTGTGGGACAGTAGCCCTTTTCATTTTTTTTTTGTGAGAAAGAAGAATGTTTGGGAAGGTAATTAGGAATAAGAAGGTAGGCAGTGGGGTAAGTTAGGTAGTAGGTGCAGACATACAGGACATCCAGAGCAGACAGGGATGGTGATAGGCGCAAAAGTTTGGGGGATATTATGATTGGGGATAGGTATGAGACGTTGGAGGCACATCCTCATCCAGCATGAGTACAGTGTGAATCTAGTCCTCACCCTCTGAACTTTCATCACTGTCTCCTGTCACAGATAACTTGGGCACCATGGGTATTCCCACATAACTCTTTTGACTTGTCACATCCACATATTTTGTGAATCCATACATGTGTGCTAAAGTCCAAATTAATCTCAACAAAATTATCAACAGTATACAAGTACTTTGACTATTGCATATGCACTTTATGCATTACAGTTCATAAAATATGTATGTGAAATGATTAAACTGTTTTTGTAAATTATTGATTGCAGAATAATAAACCTTTTAGTAATATAGACTTATTTCTGTTGCTTGGATTTGAATCCATAAACATCTACATTGACTGAAACATTATGCAAGAGCTATGGTTTGCATATATAGAGTATGTGTAAAGCACGTATGGACTGATATCCACAGAATTGATAAAAACAAGTTCCAAATCACTGCTGTTATGAAATGTCTCTAAGTCATACCTGAGCCATACTTACCCTGAGCCTCTCTGAGACATTGTAGTTTCTTCCTATGTGCCTCCTTATTTCCTTCTAACTTTGCAGAAGTTGCACAGAGCAGAAAAAAAATAAACAATGTGTGGGTTGGCAAGTTATGATACTGTATTTCCTGGTAAAGGGCCCCATATACTTAATTCAACTGGGTCATAGGTGCTAAAATATTCCTCTCATCAGCTAAGGAGGTCCTGTTTACACTATCACTCCATCAACTGTCAGGTCACCTGTAATGGACAAGGTATCAGTTGGGAGGGTGGCAGTTAGCTTAGTACTAATCTATGAACCTATGAATCTATAATCGGTTTGCATGTTGCCCTGGAAGTTTACAGCATTCCTATTTCAATAACTTCAAATGATAGTCTGAAGATGCTCTCATGGACCATGGAGGGGTGTATTTGCCCAAAGAGAAGAGTCAGAAAATACTAAAGACTGCAGCAAGAGTAACCACACATAGTATGCTTACAAGAAACAAAACTGAAACTAAGAGATGTCACTAAACTAAAAACAAAAGTTTATAGAGAGGTAGTTGTGGATCACAAACCTGTGGTGGGCAAGAAAGGAGTAGCATTATTTTTTCATTATTCTCTGAGTATCAGCAGAAGTCACCTTACAAAAAAAGCAGCAGAGGTAGGTGACTAATCTGCATGGGATATGTCAAGTAAGAGTTGTGATCAGTAAGGGCCATAGATGTACCAAATGTTAGTGATGTTCAACTTTATGAGGATTGTTATCCTATTGTCAAGTATCATTGAATAGAATACAATTCACAGTGCTGTCTGGAGATTTTAACCTAGTTTTAGATTAGTATAATGATAGGTTTTTCCAAAGACCAGGGTATCATGAACGCCATAATATCTCAAAGAACTAGCTAAATGAGTACAGTTAAATGGATGCCTGGCATGAGTTTTACCCATGTGCTATCACCCTTTCCTACTTGAGGAACCTTCTAAGACAGAAAAGCAAGCTAGATCTAGTATTAGTGCCGAGTGAAGTAGAACACAGAGTTCATCTTGGAGACTTCTTTATTGGCTCATGCCCTGATTATAATGGAAATTATGACTACGAATTCATCACAAAAATGGAAGAGATGGCACTGGACAAATTCAGGTGGAGGAATAAGGAAGACAGGGCTAAGCCTAGGAGGATGATAGAGGATGTTCTTAGAAACACAACAGATGAAGCAATCTAAGTAAGGAATTGTTAGGAGGGTAGTAAGGTAGCTCTCAGAAGTGACTTAATGGAGTGTGGGAGTAAATAAAGAAAAGGACAAGTGAAGAAGTTGAGTTAAAAATTGGAATGCTAAAGGAAGTACATACCAAGTTCATGATAAGGGAGGGACTCGAATAATGAAAGATCATGAGGTGAGGCTAACTACTGAACTTCAAATGTTGGAGACAACCAGGGCTGAAACTGAGTTAATGATGAGAGGACAGTTTTGGTTGAAACAAGAGGGTTACCCAAACTGCCTGGCCTATTTTGGAGAGCCTAGGAAGTGATAATAGATCATAACGATGACACTGATTTAATCATAACAGAGGAAGCACCTATCAAAGAAGCATTTTGGTGATTTTTGATACTCTTTATAGTCCACATGCTCCCAGAAATTCCTCTGTGTGGTCCTTTGAGCCTGCCAAACAGTGTCCACTAAGTCAAGATAGTAAATAGGTCATAGGGCAATTACATTTCAAGAAGTAGTATGAGATGTTGCCATGCTAAAGATGAGCAATGCTTTGGGCCTGGATAGTCTTCCAGATGAATTCTACAAGTGGGGAGTAGGATCTGGAAGGTACTAGAGCAGTTGTATAACTCACATAATTTCCCTGACGCATGATAATCAAGTAATGACAACTTAAATCTCAAAAGTGAGTCTCCCAAGTGTCAGAGACTTCAGGTCAGTATCACTCATTAATTCAGATTTGAAGTCCTTGTGAACTTGTAAGAAGTACAAAAAGGGCTTAATCCATACTGTTTGTGAGTTTTGTAATAAATTTTTTACATACGAAAAATTACATCTGAGACATACTCCATAGTGCACACTCTTGTTTGTTTTTTTTATGGTTATTTGCAAAAATTCTAGCATCTAGGTTAGAAAAGGTCTTACCTATACTTATCTGTGATGGACAAAATGGCTTTGTGAGAGGGCACAAAGTGGCAGACAACTGGTGATACCAAGCCAGTCTTCATGGCAATACATAGGCAACTGCCTGGTGTGGAAGCCTATGTTCTGTTTGACATTGCCAACACTCTGAGCTGGGATTTTTTCTTAATGTTCTTGAGAGCGGGAATTTTGGAAATTCTTTTATTAATTGGTTGAGATAGCTATACATCAGTCAATCCTTTAGAATGATATAAAATGGAGGCATATTGGAAGTGGAATATGTAGGGGCACCAAGCAGGGTTGTTCCATGTCCCTGGGTCTTTTCTTGCTAGCTGTAGAAGAGCTCAGATTGAAGGTGAAAACCTTTTTTAAGTGAGAGCAGGAGGGTGACAGGGAAGGAAACTCTTTCCTTATGTTTGCAGATTATTACATTTTATTAATTAATAACATACCAGCAGTATTAGGGGGAGTAGTAGCTACATTTCAATCTTTTGGAGAGGTGGATTTGCAACCTGAGCAAGTCAGCAGTAAACATGTATGAGCCACGCCATAGGTGAACCCAGAAGTTGTTACTCACTCAAGGTACCCTAGGGTTGTTTACTGGCAGTTTGGAATCCACAATTAAGGGAAATATACAAAATAAGATTAATACACTTCAAGAAATCTTATTACCCAAAATAGCTAATTTCAACACCATGGCAGGCAAAATACAAGCAATATAGGTGATGTTGATGCTGCATGTAGTATTATCTAGTTAAGGACTTACCAATCCCAGCTTTCCACCCCAAAATTCAACAGCTACCAGGCATTACAAAGAGCCAGGTGTTAGACAACTCAGGACACCCAATTTTGGCCTCTTTTGCTTACATTCCTAATTGCTATGGGAGGGTGAGGGTTGCCTCGTCTACCCAGATATACAGTAGCATTCAAAATGTAACAGTTGATAAAGTTGAGTTGGACAGACGGATTTAGGGGAAAAGTGCAACTAGCCCCCCTTACACTCTGATCTTTTTGAATTCCTGAAAGAACAGTTTAATGGAGCTTCACTGGAAATACCTTAAGCTGCATGAAATGGCTTGGGTCAGTGGTCCTACAAAGAGGATATGGCACCAGCCACTGATAATTGAGTGCACAGACAAAGTAGTAAGATATATTGGGCTGCCAAAGGAATTTACATATGGAACCAGCTAAACCTTAAAAACTCTCAGGTAATGTACCATAAAATTGGGTTAGAAGAATGGGAGTGGTTTACTTATCTGCAGGTGTGCCAGCTATGGCATAATCAGTCTACCCAACTGGCCAGAAGAAGATTAACAAAGTGGGGAAGCAACACTGATTTGAAGTGATCTGTGGGAGTAACAGCCTGCTCCTAGTAAATTAAATAGCACTCCCAAAACCCCCCAGTAAATTGTGTAACCCACCCAGAACTCTGACTCTAAATCTAAAACTCCCACATGGTCCATAACCCAAACTTGAATTACTGATCCCTAATTTAATCTTACACTTCCTCTCACTCTTTAAACCTAAATTCATCACTTGCTTCCTAAATCTGAATTTCCCAGTCACTCCATAACCCTAATCTCCCCTCCCAGTCCCTAAACATAAATTCTGTTCCTTAAACCTGAATTTGCTGATCTTTCCCTAACCCTAAACTCCTCTCCCATTCCATAAATCTAAATTGCCTTCCCACTCCATAAAACTAAATTCCTTGATTGACTCTTAAATCTAAATGCTCCTCCTGCTCCCTAGACATAAATTCCTTGATCAATGCTTAAACTTAATGCCAAATCTCATTCCCTTACCCTAACCTTAAATCCCCTAGTCTGTCCTTGAACCTAAAAGCTGAACTCCCACTCCCTCCCAATCCTCACTATGACTGCCATATCTTATTTAAACTCAGCCACATATTTGAGCAACAGCTGGTAGCTCCACTCTCTTCCCATGGTTACTGCATATTGCCCAAACACAGGCAATGTGAGCTGACAGACAGATGCATTCTGGCAGACATACTGTCAATCAACTGGGGCTTGAGCACCTGTAGCTGACCCAAAACTTCACCATAACACAGCAAGATAAACATAGTCAAGTGCAGGTAATTCAATGAGCAGTGCCATAACTCACAATTTTCCATCTCCAAAATATGGAATACTACCTCTCACAGTGCACAACAATGGGCAAAAATGGAACACTTTTATTTATTTTTATTTTATTTATTTTACATTTGTTGACCGGGCTAGTCTAACTGGATGTATGTCCATTTTCAGTAAAGGCCCAGGGAAAAGCTCCAAGCAAGAACAGTGAGAAAGTTAACAATATAAAAAAGATAAGTAAAAGTAATCTTTGTCTAGTGAGATTACAGTGGAGTTAAATCTGCTTCTAAGTTTTGTTGATTAATCAGTATGAATCACTGTTATTTACCATGGATATTTGTCTAGTAAATATTAACCATGGAAGTGTGATACAGTCTCAGACAGACCCTTTCATTGTGGAACCGTGTGGAACAGTGAAGTCCAAAACATAAAGGGAGAATTGAGTTTCATAATGAGGTACTGTTGAGGTGAATGAACTAGTTGTGAAGGCTGCACAGATATTTAAATATTTACAAGAAATAATATCTTAACCTTTTACAAAAAGGTTCTCTAAATGCCGTTCTGAATTTTGGTTTAAAAATATTCAGTTTGCATTGTGTGTTTATTCTTGGTTACATTGGGAATGAGCTTAATGTATCACAGCTAAATCAATTTTTTTGGAAGATTAGGACTGATTCACTGAAAAAAGTGATGAGAAACACTGCAATACATGTAGTATGAGGTCTTCATTTGTTAAATAATTTAAAAAAGTAATTAGTTTGCCTAGAAAGCTATTTTATTATTATGTAAGGAAAATTTTATAAGTACTCACTACCTTATTTTATTACAAATAAAACCTGCTAACTGTGCTGAGTTAATGTGCATTGTGTACACATTCAAATAACTTCTATATTTGCAAGATGTATTGATTACAAAGTGTTATGGTCATATATTTGTCTTGTGATCATCACAGAACATGGGTTGTGTCTTAAATATTCAGATAACCAACCCACTCAACTGGCTAACAATTGGTTAAACAAATACAAAAAGACTGAAATTTTATAGCAGTACCTTAGGGAACCATAAAGACTTATTGCTTGAAAATTGTGTGTTGTTCTTACTATTTTTTACTTATTGGGGTAGTGATTTTACTGTGTTTGTGTGGTAATAATAATAATAATGTTGCATTAGCCTTGTCAACAGTACTGAAGAAAGGTTGAGAAAAGTAACCAGAATCATGGCAGAAAAGGGTGTACATGGATTTAGGATAAAGCAGGAGCCCACAGTTTGGTAGCAGAGCTTAATGGTGTCATCCTCTAAACACATTGGTGGGGTCCAGCAAAGAAATCTAAGACAGAAGGTTAAAGGTTTGTTATGTACTGGTTGCTCGGGACAGAATATTTATTGGCCTTTTGTAAAGCATATAAGATAGTAGAGGTACTGCCACAGAGTAAGCATACAAAACCAACATAGCTGTTGGGAGCCAATGAAAGGAAGACAGGGACAGGATATGGGAGCAATTTAAGAGGAGTAAGACAGATTAGCAAGACAAAGGGAGCTGAACATGGCTATACCCCCCACCAGACATGGAATGGAGAATAGTTATGTGGATGGAAACTTTTAAGCACAGGAGGTTGAGTTGTGATGCATCATTTCTTTGTCATGAGGATGGTTCTCCCTTGTCTACTTATCATTTCAGAACAGTCCCGAGGAAAACTCTGGATATCTTGGGTCTAGATAGTAAAAGGATAACATCCCAGTACTTTAGGCTAAGGGCAGCCTCATATACAAATCTGAAAAAGAGCATCAGAAAGGGAATTAATGCAGCTGGGCATATGGTAATCAAGAGCATATAAAAAGATATGTGAAGCCCTGTAGATCATGCATTCACTTAGTCCTTGAACAAGAAGAAAAAGTAAAATTCTGCTATGGTACATGTGGGTGTCATTGACTTGAGATGTGCCTCCCTGGACTATATGAAGAAATACATGATGGAGCTCTCAGAGTATGTGTCCCAGTCAGGTAAGAGCCTAGCACTAAGTGGCATTCCACCTTCTCCAAGAATGATACCACAATATGAGCAAAAAATAATTTACTTTAATAATTGGCTTAGTTTTTGGTATCATTCAAAGGGGATGTCCAATAATTCTTAGCCTGGGAGGATATTAATGACAGCCCATACTTATTCATCAGAGATGGCCTGCATTTGTCACCTCTAGGATTTCAATTATTGGCAAAGACAATTATTGGCAAAGCCATTGTTCACCCCCTCAAGGAGTTTTTTAGGCAATGCCAACCTGATAAACTTACTAACATGACAAAGCAAGCAAAGGAAAATATAAAGGTGTTACTGATCAAAGCTAGGAACCTAAATAAGAAACTCCATGACCTACAAACCCTTCACACCTTGGAGTATGTAGATATCTGTGTAGTGACAGAGACATGGTCTAAAAGGGTGAAGAATAATCCAGCTGTGCAGGGTATAACTCCTTATGTTTAGAATATCTACTGCACAGGAGAGTAAAAAGGTGAATGTGTCTCAATCTTCATCCAGAAGAGACTCACATCAAGGCTGGTAAAGCAGCACAATGCAATAGAGCTTTTTTCTATCCAAATAATATCAGAAAGGTCCTGCACCATATATTAGCTAGTTATAGAAGTCCTACTATGATTCAAGAAAGCTACAACTCCTGTCTACAGGAATTGTAATCACTCAGCATTAAACCCCATGGCATATTCCTGTGTGATTGAAACTAACTATAGACTGGGAAACCTACACCACCATTAGTGAACAAGAGTAGAGATTCCTGGACTTTGTCAATATAAATGCCCTGAAACAATTAAGTACCACTGGGGGAACAACATTTTGGACTTTGTCCTTACTAATATGGCAGGCATCTTACACCATCACTTGTGTATCCTTGTCACTTTTTAAGTCTGACCATAAAGCCATCTACTTCGAAATAAAATTGAAACCAGAGACCCTTCCTACCTAATGTACCTGTAGAACTTTCTCTAAGACAAACAAGCTACCTACTCTTAAGTGATACATTGGCAAGCTTCAAATCCTCACCAAACCCAGTGAACTCAAGCGAATAGGTGGAAACATACACCACCACATTATGCCACCATATAAACAACTGCACAGATGCAGCTGTACCCTGTAGGAACGTGTGCAGGGCAACCCCCAGAAACAACTCCTCATGGTAGAAGTATAATAGCAACAAACTTTACAATAAAAGGAAGACAATTTTGACTGGAAGTAAGAAGAATAATTCCCAGAATAATACAGCTCTCATTACTGAAATAAACAAACAACTCAGGAGCTTAATAAAATCCACCAAAGCCAAGTCTGAGGCTAAAATAGCCACTAAAGTCAAACAGAATCAAGAGGCCTTTTTTAGTTATGTTCATAATCTCAGAAGCACAATGTATCAGTGCTCTGAGCTGTCTGTGAATGATGTTATCTACACTGGGGATAAAGATATAGCAAACCTACTGAACAATAAATTCAGCTCAAACTTTATCCCTCTCTCCCCTCTGTTTACTCCACAAGATACACCTGAAGCTGACTTGCCTACAGTGATCACACATCACCAAGTCCTAAAAGTGCTATCAAAAGCTAAAAATACTGCATTGATGGGTCCTGACAATATCCCCGGATGCATCTTAAATTTAATGAAGAACAATTAATCCACCCCCTCCCAAAACCACTGTTCAACCTCAGCCTCAATAGAAATTTTGTACTAAGTGAATAGAGAACAGCTACAGTCATTCCCTTGCATAAGGAAGGACCTTCCACAGACCAAGGCAATTAAAGACCCATACATCTGACCAGCCTCATATGCACAGCCATGGAAAGACTTATCATGGAACTAATCAGTAAGGACAAAAGGAACCTCCAAACACTGAACACAACTCAGTTTGGACCTGGTAGACGTTTTTTGAAAAGGTTACCAAAGTAATGGATGAAGGAAGGTAAAATAATACACACCACATACTTCGACCTGACCATTATTATTTTAAGATAAAAACAATTCTCAATTTGTTCCTTAAAGTAATTGTTACATTCTTTTAATTTTATCATATATACTGGGATTCTATAAATAATCTGAAATTTCCATATATCCATTAATTAACATGATAGTTTTTAGTGCATTATGATCAGATAAAGGACAAGGAATAGTTTTAAAATAATTCACTTTATTAAGTAAATCTGTAGAGGCATAAATCCTATCAATTCTAGTTTGCATCCCATGTGCATAAGAATAATGACTGAAGAAAAAATACTTATAGGTTCATAGGTGTGTACTAGGCTAATGGCTCTGGGACCTTTACAAGTCTAGCCATAGGATTACCCTGGCATCGTGCCACCCAACCTTAGTTCCCAGTGCCTCTGTCGAGTAGAGCTACTGGAGTTATCCCTGAGGTGAATTCTCAATTTCACGTCCACTCATCAAGATTTCTCTTGAAGAGGGTCAGTGAGGTGCTCTGCTTGACATGTATGGGAAGTCTATTCCATAGCATGGGCAGTCTCTGGGTTATGAACCTGTCCCTCCAGCATGTTCTCTTGATTGTGGTAATGAGGTTGAGGTCTCTGGAGTGTGTGGTGCTGCAGGATAGGGATTGGGATTTCTTTAGATGTAGCATTTCTAACAGAGCTGGGTCAGACATGGCTTTGTAAGTCAAGCAGAGATCGCCTCTAAGTAGGCGATATGAGACAGAGAATAGCTGGTGTTTTTTTGAGTCTGTCCATATAGGACAAGTGTTTAAGGCCTAGGATCCTCTTTGTGAGGTACTTTTGCAGCCTCTCCAGTTGTTGCAGGTGTCTAGTGAGGTACATGCCAAATGGGGCATTGTACTTGATGAATGGCCTAATGAGGGAAGAGTAGAGGGAGACAATGATCTCTTACTTCCTAGATGCAAAACCTTTAGTAATGAGATGTGCCACATAGAAGGACTTTCTGACCACAGTGGCAATGTGGTGATCAAAAGAGATGTTGCTGTCAAGGACTACTATGATGTGGTAATTCATGGGAACTGGGTTTTTCCCAAAGGGGATGACAACACATTTTTTGGCACTGAGCTTAAGGCCATGGTTCTGACACCAGTTGTTGGTCTCAGTGAAGCCATTCTGTAGGATGTCAACATCACTTGGGGAGTTAATAATAGCTCCCAATTTGCAATCATCTGCTAACTTTGTCAGCCAGAGTCCCTTCATGTTGGCCTGGACTTCAGAGAAGTAGATACCAAACAGGAGAGGACCCAGGACTGAACCCTGTGGGACTCCACTCATGACTAGTCGGCAGTCTGACTTGGAGTCAGTTACTTTCACACTGTGGGTTCTATCTGTGAGCAAGTTTGCAACCCACCTAGTGATATAGGGGTTGATGCCTTGTTTAGTAAGTTTTTCTATGATTCCTGAGTGGGGAATGGTATCAAAGGCCTTGGCCAGATCAAGGTAGGCTGTATGAACCACATTGCCTTCATCCACAGCTCTGGTGACTGACTCAGAGAAGTCGACCAAGTTGAGCAGGCATGATCTACCCTTCACAAAACCAAACTGTGTGGGATCCAGAGTTTGGAGATTCCCTATATCCTTGTTTATTAGGTCCATGATGATGCATTCCATAGCTTTGCATATTAGACTCATCAGGCTAATGGGGCGATAGTTCCCAGGGTCTGTAGCTGCTCCTCCTTTGTGGAGAGGGATGACTGTAGCAGTGCGTCATTCAGTAGGAACAAAGCCTGAGGTGAGGCTGTGACTGAACAGGGCACACAGGTGAGGTGCCAATTCACTCTGTAGTTCATGTAGAACACAGCCCGAGATATTGTCAGATCCCATAGAAGCTGTATTCTTGGCCTTGCACAGTGCTGTTTTAACCTGTGCAGTAGTAATACTGGGTGCCTGGCAATCTGCTGGTATTGTGATTGGTCCTTTGGAGGGGAGAGAGGGGTAAAGTTGGCACTGAATCTGTTGGCCAGTATACTGACAATATCTGTTGGCTCGGTATAGGAGGTACCATTGTGCATTAGCTCAGAGCATATCTGGGTATTGCCGTGGAGATTCTTTACATAACTATAGAAGGCCTTGTGGTTGTCTTTACTATCTGCTGCAATTATGCTTTCATAGCTAGCTTTAGAGGATTTGATGTGGGATCTCAACTTTTTGTTGAGACTGATAAGGGAGTTTTTCCAGTCTTGGGACTTCACCTTATTCTGCATCAGTTTCCTCCGTCTGTTGTAGAGTTTGTTTATGGCAGGGGTACACTAGATTGGCTTCCATTTTTTGGAGGAAAGAGTCTTGGTTCTATTGGGTATGGCGAGATCCATGCATTTGTGTACATGTTCGTACAGTGCATTGGTGTATGATTCGGCGATCATGCAACTATTCTCCATTTCCATGGGTGCCGTGAAGTTAGCGACCTCTGCTTTTAGGAGCCCAAAGTTAGCTTTGGAGAAGTTTTACATGGTGGTTATCTTTGCGGGGTGGGGGTGGGAGGGATGCGGTTTTCCAAGGTGATTAGTTTGTGGTCAGAACTAACCAGGGAGGAGCTGACTATTGGTGTAGAGCAATGGTCGCCCATGTTAGTAATGACCAGGTCAAGGATGTTTCTGCAAGAATGAGCTGGTCCAGGGCACTGGAATTAATGAATTCCAGGAAACGTTGGGCAAGTGTATTGGTACATGAGTAGTTTTCCCAGTTAATGAAGGGTAGTTGAAGTTGCCCAGTATGAGAGTGTTAGGTTGGACCCTAATATTCTCCAGGGTACTTAGGAACGTGGAGTGCGAGTCTTGGGACATGGTTGGTGACCTATAGCAGGGCACGACCTGAATCGCTGTCTTACCCAATGCTAGCTGCACCTGAAGTATCTCTGATGCATTATGTTGGGCTACAAGTCTGGAGGTGTCTGCATCCTTTATGAATATGGAAACATCACTGCCTTTGGAGCTTTGGTCCAAGTTCTGGGGCCGAAAGGTGTGGAATGAGTTATAGCCTGGTAGTGCAGGGATGCTTTCTGCTGCCTTGAACCAGGTCTCTGTTATAGCACAAATGTTGATGTTCTCCATTCTAAGGAGTGCTTCAAGTGAGTGCATTTTGAGATTTAGACTTCTAGCGTTGAGCAGCATGACCCTCAGATTGCATTTGTTTGTAGCTGTTATGGTCGTAATTTGGTCTTTGGAACACCACCTAAAAAAGGCACTATAGGGGTGGCAAGAGCCTTGGCCAGTAACCAGAAGCCCAGGGGTGACAGATGCAGGCAATCTCTGGCAAAGCATTGAGGTCTGTCAATCATGATATTCCAGGCAGACAGATACTGGATCCCCTTAGAATGACACCAGAAACTTAGCCAGTTGTTGAAATCAATCATTTTATGCTTGTACTGTGATATCATTCTGGGTGATGGTTGGATGCTGCTCAGGGCTAGGGTCATACCCGCCTGGGCTACATAATCCAAGAGCTCCTCCATGTCTCTTTTCATGTAGTCCAGGGAGGTATGTCTCAGGTCATTCACACCCACATGTACAATGACAGAGTCATATTTGAACCAGTTGTTGAAGGACCTGAGTGCGTGCGTTATGTGGTAGATCCTGGCACATGACAGGCAACTGACTGTTACTTTCCCCTTATTCAACCTAGTGAGTGGGACATCGGTGTGCCTCACTATCGAGTCACCTATGACTAGTATGTTGGGCATGCTGTTTTGCCTTAGGGGCTTTGGTTGAGTGGCACACTGTTTAAGAGAGTTATGTATCTCATGATTAGTGTTGTGGTGGTCGAGTGCATTTCTGCCTTGGAGGTCTCTGCTGTTTGGGTAGATTTTTATTGAGAGCCTCAGCAAAGGTGCGTGTGTGGTTTGTGTTTTTATGTGAAGGCAGTGCTGGTGTGTGTTCTGGAAGGCTATGTGTTCCACGTGGTGTAGTGCAAGTGTTGACCTTTTCCTCTTGACCAGCTATTCTGGTCTTGGCTGGAGATTGCATGGTTTCCAATTTGGATATATAAGTGCATCTCTCTCAAGTCTGAGTGTTGGGAGGTAAGAGGAGAGGGTTGTTGCTGTACATGAGGCAGTTGCTACATTGTCTCAGGGTGCCCAAGTTCACCAGATTAATAGGAGAAAGCACAGGGAACTGACCTTTAGACATGTCTGGAGGGGTGGGCATTAATAATAAGTACTGGAATGGTTTCCTTTAGAACATTTAGCGCTGGTAGCACTTTTGTGTGCTACAATAATTGCTACAAGAAGTCTGTTAAAATGCTAGACTAATAAGCTAGTAAAAGTGCAGGAGTGGGGAGAACTAGCAGGTCTAAGGAAATTTTGAAAGCAGACTTTGGCACCACTCAGAAGCTTACAAACAGTCCTGGATACAGCAAGTCTGTGTCTGGACTAGACTAATTACAGGAAAGGTGGGAAACAAGCGCAAACATGCGCTTTTAAACTCAGAAAGTTGAGAGAGATGGAAAATCTGCCCAAACGGCCAATAAACTACAATTTCTGGGCCAGAAACCACTCCTCTTGTGTAGATAGGCTACTTAGTGCTTACCACTCCCACTGATAAGCTAGAAGGCTTCCCTCCGATACAGAAAGGCTTGGGGGGCTCAGAAGCTTACATACAGTCCTGGATACAGCAAACCTGTATCTGGAGTAGACTAGTTAGAGGAAAGACGGGAAAAGCACAAACTCGACCTTTTATTTACTTAGTTTATGGAATGTTTGGGCAGTTTTTTTTTTCCATCTCTTTCAACTTTCTGATTTAAAAGCCCACATTTGCACTTGTTTCCTGCCTTTCCTGTAACTACAACTCACAGCAAACAGTAGCTGCTAATTTACTCTGTATGTTTCTTATTCTTCTTAAATTTTATACTGTTCTAATCAGCAACAAACATATAACCTTACTTCTTACTATTAATATGTACAGTTAAAGGTAATAACACTACAGTATAAGCTATTAACCTTCAGCAAAATGTAAGCAAAGTATATGTCAGCAGCAGCTCAATATAGAACATTGCTATAGCTTTTGTTTTACTAATTCTTCACTTCTATATAAATATTTAAAAAATATATTCCCCCGGATTCACGAATCCTCCGTGTAAGACTTAATAAGTCTTACTCGGAGGCTGCAGTTGAACGGTATGACATCAGCGTGCCATGAATATGCATGAGGGCACGCTGACTCAACCGTAAGTCTTACACGGACCATGTAAAAAAGCAGGGGGTGTGTCCGACTGCCGAGCAGTCTAAATGTCCACGCCCCTGCAAGTGTTGAAAATAAAAGCAAATAAACAAGAGCGAGTCCACTCAAATGTCCCTGCACCCAACACCTCACTGTCTGATATTGTAAACCCCCATCACAGTTGTAAAACGCACAATATTACAATTTTTTTTAAATTCCCAAAATAGCTGCCCGTATTTGCATGTGTGTGCGCAGGTGTGCCCATTGCTCAGCTACAGTTAGCAATTCTGACATGGAAGAGCATAAGAAGGAATGTTTATGCAAATCACACCAAACAGCAATAGTGTAATGGTAGAGCGTTCACACAAAGAAGAGGCATTCACAGTCCCACCACTCCCTTTCGTATTTATTTTTTAAATCAGTATATGGAATAATACCTAACATATATGTTTAAACATAACTAAAAAACAGTGAAATGGCCAATGTATCAGTGAATAAAATAAATATTTTAAAGGATCCCAATATAAAATTGCCGGCAGTTAAGCAGCGCTTCACCCAGCGCAATAGAGTTGCCCACAGTTTAACAGCACTTTACCCAGCACAATAGAGTTGCCCACAGTTTAACAGCGCTTTACCCAGCGCAATGTGTTTGCGCAGACATGTGCGCCATGCCAACCAGGGCACCGTAGGCCACCGAGGATCAATGTAGAGCAAAGTTGCTTAAATGCAGCCACACCCCCTAGCCTGTCTGGACAGTATGAAAATAAAATGAATGATAAGGTTCGAACCCAGGACTCTGTGTATCAGAAGCAAAGTACAGAACCACTAAGCCATGACAAGATAGGGGAAACAGCCACTGTTAACATTCATATACTTACTAATGGTAGTTTAACCATTACTAAGCAGGTCTGCAGTCAGCCGAGAATTTTACAAAACGGCCAATCACAAAAAAGTGTGGGAAATGCGGCATATTTAATCCCCACAGGCGGGAATACACACCATAACTGATTGTAGCTCACATCTGCAGTTAGAATGTCTGGTGTCGGAGAGGGAACACGCTTCCAAGCGCAACGTTGGGACATCGAGGAGTTGAAATACATGGTTTGGCTCCTTGTCCACCATCATGAGTCAAGACCAGGGCCAGTTCCAAGGGACGGAGTACAAGGCAGAGGCTTGGAACTGGTTAGCTCATGACCTCACCAGTGTCACAGGCGTTCCTCGGACTGGTGAGCAGGTCCGTCACCACCATGCAGACCTGAAGAGACGAAAGCAGGACCACCTGAACCAATGGATAAAGGAGGCCCGTGGGATGCAGGATGCCCCACAACTGAGTATGTAGCCATGGAATGCAGTATGTAAGAATTGATAATGGAGTATGTATAATGGATAGGTATGTCTCAATATCCCTTCATTTACTTTACAGCTGCAGGTGACCGTGCTGCGAATCAGCAAGCCTATGCTGATAGGCTACTAAGGCTGCACCACCAGGCAGGTTAGTGATTATTCTGCATGTATTGTTATACAAAATATGGGAGAGAGCATGAAAGAAAGTGTTGTAGTCCAATAATACAGCCATAAAATTGCCTGAATAAGTCCTCTGCATGTACTGTCAGATAAAAACGTCAGAGAGGCAGAAAAAGAGTGTAGTAACCCATTACGAAAGGTAACATATGTCTGGAATAATATCTCTGCAGGCACTGTCATATAAAATACGTGAGTGAGCCTGAAAAAAAGAGTGTTCTAACCCATTAATAAAGGTATAATATGTCTTGAACATGTCTGCCATATACACCGTTAGAACAAATAAAGGAGTGAGCCTGTGGAAAAGTGTGTAATGTCATTAATAAACGTCTAAAACCTGGAGTGTGTCTGTGTCACAGAGTTTGAAATGTTGTTGTACCCTTGCATTTTACAAACAGTACTGTTTGAAAAGGTGCTGGCAACCCAGAGTTGTGCAGTCCCATATAAAGTGGGTGATGGAAGTGCTAGTAGCTGTGAAACATATATACAGTCCACAACAGTCAGTTACTGGCTGGCATGAATAAGTAAATCTGGCACACGTGTAGCATGTTATTTTTCCCCAGAAATGTGAGTGTGTGTCAAGAAATGCAGGGTTCTGCACAAATCGAAGTGAAAATGTCATGTGAAAACATCCCAGATATGTAGATAAAGAAATATAAATGCAATCAAGAAATATGTAGCAGTAACATCTACATCCTGGACAGTTAGTATGTCAGATATAGGCCAGGCATATATTGAACTAGCCAAACCCATTACACAACTTAATGTATGGTAGCAAGTGTAATAATACATGTAGGGGATATACACTTGCAGTCACTAGGAATGTAGTGTAGACGAAAGGTAATTATAAGATGTTAACCAAGGTTTTTTCTACACCCTACTGTATGTGCATAAACCATGCAATTCCACACCTCAATGGGTATGTGTAATCTTAAATATTTGTTGGGACATATGTCCTATGGTTCTATAAATATTTGCATTTACGTTGATGCATGTGCCCTGTTTAAACACCACAATCATGGTGGCCTGTTGCTACCAAACATCCCTGCATGCTGTTGGAATATCCACTGTGGTTCACAGTGCTTGCTGTTCAACTGTTGTAACCTTGGTGTGTTGATTAATGGGAATATTACTGCATGCTGCTACAATTAATCTGGAATGCTGTTTTGCTTATGTTGTAATTAAACATGCCTAATCACAGAACGTATGGGAAGGCCGGTCCCAGCGGACCCACCTGTTCCTCCTCAGCTGGCGAGTGCACCTGCTATCTTTGGGTGGAAGCACTGCAGGGGATGGGGCTCATCCCCCCCGTGCAAGCATGGGTGGGGAAGGGCCACCTGTCACCCTTCGAAGGGTCCGGGTTGTGGTGCGTAGGGAGATCCAGCGTTCAGTTGCTGATCCCCTATGCCAGCTCGAGGCGAGAGTGGCATGTCTCACAGGTGAGCCTGCCCGTCCTACGCAGCCCCCAGAACAGCCACCCTCGGGGCTGTGAAGGCTCAGTGGTGACTGCCCATGGGTGGGGATCTCAGTTCCACTGTTACCATCTGTGGGCTCATGGGCTTGCGATTTCCAAACATCCGACCCCGTCAATTGTGTTCACCCACCCCATGTGTCATACACCGCCCCTGTATGCATCTTGTCTGTCTTGTCTGTTTACCTTCCCAACCTACCTCCCTGGACATACCTACTTCCTCTACCTCTCTTCCCACTCTCACCTGAAAAAAAAAAAAAAAAAAGGCAATCTGTACCCACAAACAAATTACGCCCCATACATAGCTGCCCATTTCGCACACATGTCCATTGAACATGTAAGCTGATAATTAGAATTGGCAGTACAACATACTTTGTTGTCCTCGCCCCTCTCCCAGGGGTGGAAGGTTTCAAATTTCACTCCAAATTCATTGCATATGTGCAGCTGTTGCTGTTAAAGAAATGGGCAGCTATGGACCTTCCCTACACCCGTCCTGCACATCCTGAGCTTGATTACTTACTTTCTGTCCCTCTTTATGCCCCCTTTTTCACCACTTTCCTATCTCCCCATTTTCTTTTCTTTAAAAGAAATTAGCATGGGGGTTAGCGGGAGTAAGCACTTTTAAGCAGTAGTAAGCGGGTTTAAGCGAGTGTGCGCATGTGTGTGCTTAGCTAAGCGTCGCGCAAACCCATGCAAACCCGCTTACAACTGCTTAAAAGTGCCTTAGTCACTCTATGGCAGGGCCCTTGTTCTGCTGAGCAGCAAAAGAAAAACCCTCTACCAGTCTCGAATCCCAGACCATTGACACAATAGACTGCAATTACCACAAAGCCACAGCAGATATACAAATAACTTGGTTCTGAAATAAATATATCATGCATTACAATGAGGGAATGGAAATGGAAATTAGGAATGGTATAACACAAATCCTTTTCTGTGGGTCTTTAGCAGCAGTGGTTGTGAAATTGCATGACCTGACTGTGAAAGGAGAACCAGCCATGCTAGTAGGGAATAATGTAACAGTAGCACCTTACAAATACCACACAGTATCAGACCAGGATAAATACTGGCCACAGGAATACAGTGCAATAGCCACATTTGTATGGCAGTTAATTATGTAAGTGAGAAAAAAGTACATACTCCCATGTATCCTGTGTTAGCATTTGGAGGGGTGTGTACATGTCTACACTGAGATGTGTGTACTGGAAGCAGCACCATTCAGGTTTGAGTACAACATGCATATAACTGGCTACAACCCTAGCATCAGATAAGAGACATATACCAACCTTCAGACTGACACAATGGTGTCCAGAGCAAACAAGCATGGGCCCCACCTTGGAAATCTGAAAGGGCTACGCCTACCTAACCTAGCATTTTATAGCAGTGTGCTGCAATCACAGTGAGTAATGCAATCAGCAAACAGCAGGCTGCAAGCAATTACTGAATGGTGGGCAGCAATTGGTGCAGAGACTGTCACATGCACAAGTGCAGATACCTAAAAAAGCAGGCTGTACCTGCAGTCCACACATGCAATTAAATTAATGCAGGTGCTGTGAGATAGAGAGTGAGAGAGAGAGAGACACGGACACAGACACAGACTGAGACAGAGACAGAACAGAGTGAGAAACTGAGACAGAAAGTTAAATAGAGGGTGAAAACCCAAAACAAACCACCAATAAAAAAAAAAACTACAAAACCGTAACACATGGAGCAGGGAAATACAAAGGTAAGGTATGTAACTCACATGTATGTGTTGGCATGTTGTAGATGTTCCTGAAGAGTACTCTACACACTGCAAATCATCCATGTGTGGCAGCAGTATGTATCTATCTGTATCTGCACATGTGCATAGGGCAAGGGACATACTGCAACTGTTAGTGAAGGGTGGACAGATATCTGTCAGTGAAGGTCGATATGTGCATATATCCATGTAGGTCATAGTGTGTGGCCTAGAAAACAGCATGCAGTGTGCAGGAGCAGCCTTAGGTCAACTGGTGCCATAGGCAAAAGGGCTCCACGGCGCCCCTACCACACTTCCTGTGCCCCCATCCTTGTCTTACTACACCACATAAATAGTGGAAAAGCACCCCTGCTAGAGCGGCACCCTAGGCGGCCGCCCAGTTGGCCTATGCCTAAGGCCAGCTACGGTAGTGTTGATATATGTCATGTGGTGGTTAAATGCTGTGGGACAGATTTGTCAGATCTGCTGTGTTTCAGCCAGTGAGGCCTGATAATGCTACAAGGGCTGAGGACACCCACATGCATTCTGCACAACACTGTGCAATTTAATCTCATACTTGTACATCCCACAACTGTCGCATAAGTGATATCCCCACCATGAAAGGTGGACTGTACATGTGCCTATATGTACATCCATGTGTACAGCAATGGATGTGTACATATATGTGTATAGATATGCATATATATATATAAAATATATATATATATATATATATATATATATATATATATATATATATATATATAGATAGATATATAGATATATATATATATATATACATATAGAGTGAGAGAGACAGAGAGACACGGGGTCATATGTACCGCAACAGGTGTGTGGTGACCAAGGCATGGACTGTAGACAAGTGTTGATACTGCAGTGCCATTCCACCTTCCCAAAACAGTGTACCCATTAACTACCACATAGGTAGAGATCTACCTAACAGTGAAGATGTGATAAGGGAACACGGGACACAGGTGGACAGTAGCCTCCACTTTGATGAAGACAGTGGCACACTACACCTGTAATCTGTCTGTGTGGTATGTGTCATGACAACAGGTGTGTCATCTATGGAAGTATAGGGTAGAGTTCCCCTCTACTCATCACAATGCCCTGTGTGGTATGTACTTCACATGACAACTACACCAGGTGAACAGGCCACAGACAGACCTCCCAAAGGGTAATACTGGCTGCAAACAGATGCCCTATGCAGACTGACTCACAAAACCACAACTACACTGTATTGCATACTGGCCACACAGAGGTGACCTCTGCCGGACATACAGAGGTATGTCACACCCATAGCTGGGTGACAACCACCATGGCAATATATCACAATCCCTCCAGGATACACACTCTAGGGCCCTAAACCTTGTCAGCTCACTAAACAGCACATGCTGGAGGGATAGGTTCCCATCTCAGAGATATGCCATACACCAGAATAGACCACATAGCAATAGCAAACAAGGCTCCTCCTTAGCAGTTGTTATAAATACCCCTGATGATTGTGTGGGAGATTGGTAATACATCCCAGGAAACACCTCTGTGGTTCAGGTTGGCAGGGGCAAGTGAAATCAAAATACATGTGTGTCAAAGGCCAGGGTAGCATATGGCTAAGCTGCCGTAGGCCCTAGGGCCAATAGCATATTACCTACCTATGACACTATGCACTCACACATGTACTTAATGGAATAGCTGCTATGTGAGGTTGAATAAGTGTAACGCTAAATGTGTGCAAGGTCTGTAAAGGTGTGATAGCTTAGTGTGATGTTGTATCTGACATGGTAGTGCCTATCCTAGCTGTGAGAACAGCAACTGATGTGTAATGCACTGTTAGGCAGACATAGTAGTACGGCATATGATGTGACGTAGTTCTCCATTGACGAATGTGGTGTCTCATTGTAGGCTAAAGCAATACATGTATGCTTAGTGAGTGGTACTGCTGGTGAATCCATCACCAGTATGAACTGTAGTACTACCTGAAGCTGTAGGCCTAAACAGCACAGTATGGTGTGTGTTCACATTGCTTGGAAACACTGTCATGTGTGTTTCCTGTAGTCTGCACAGAGGACAGAATGCAGGCATAAGGGTGTGTAAGTAGTGGCACACAGTACCGTATGGTACACAGGTAATGCTCATCTGTGTTGGCATACAGTGGTGCAGTGTATGTTTGCCTGATGTGTGTGTGATTATGCCTGTACAATGGCTGCAATCATATGTGTGTTACAGGGTAAACGTGTGTATCCAGCAACATATATAGTCTGTTACAGCAGTATGCCACCTATAGTAACAACTGGACACATCTGTTAGGCAGGGCTATGGCATCAATGACTAGGGTGGTTGATTGGTACTACTGTACCTGTACTTTACATCCATTGCAATGGATGCCATTTCTGTTCGTGCATTGGTGTGATATACACCCCTGTCTTGAGGTTGTGCAATGTGTCACAAAAAGTGTGTCAGGTACAGTTATATAGTGGTGTGATGTATAGAGTCTGCCAGGCAGTTTTAGTTAGTTGTGGCCTGAGAACCAATAAGTGGTATTGAACGTGTGTAACCGCTGACAGACAATATGATGGTATATATGTCAGTAAAGTGATATCTGTGGGTAAAGGTGTAAAGTGTGCCACAGGACACTCTCACACATATTGTTCATATCTTTTTCAGCCAGATGGCCCACCAACGCAACCCAGCGTACACAGCAGATGAGGAAGAGGTGATACTCGACAGCCTATTGCAGCAGTACACAATGCTTTTCTTAAGAAGCAGCCAGCACCAGCAGGAGAGGACTGCACTGTGGCAGGAACTTGTTCGTTGGGTAAATGACATAGGCATGCATAACCGGACATATGAGCAGGTACGCCATCACTGCAGTGATTTAATTAGACAAGTCCGGCGGCGTGCGTCTGATATCCAAAGACAGCAGCTTGCCACAGGTGGTGGGGTGGCCATTCACCCCCCCTTACCAGAGCGGAGGAGTTGCTCCTAAGCGTGGTGGCTCCTGGACAACAGCTACATCAACCTCTGACGTGTTGTAATGGAGGCCGGAGCCACCCTGCACATCCACCTGGAGCAAGCAGGTAACGTGCCCTATCTGTAGACTACAGTTAACTGTATTGTTAGATTATGTGTACGTGAGATGTGTACTGTGTGTTTAGCAGTTCTGCTGCCTAGTGTTGTGCAATACGGATAGTTTGAATAATATCCCTACACCTGTGACTGTTGACTGTTGTTGTACTGTAGTTTAGCATACCCACTGTTGCAATGCCACAGTTGTGGCCACTGACGAACCCTCTCATATTCTTGTAGGTCCCTCTGGTGTGACAGCAGAGCAGCCGATCCATGCTGGTGAGTGTGTTGTACCTGCAATGTTGGTAATGAAATATGCATGTCATAGGTGAGGTGTAGGCCATGTACACATAACACACCTATGCATAATGCATGCCATGCATGTTTACTGTGAGATGTTGCACAGCTCAGTAATGTCAGTAGCTGCCTCAATGACATGCAATACACAGAGCAGGACACAAAGTTGTGGCAACCCCATACTGCACATTGGATAGGCATAGTTGCAACACCTGTACACAACATAACACATTTATCACATGCAGTACACAAAGTCATGCTACATATGGCATAACCACACACCCGCTGTAAGGTCACACTTCAGTATCCCACATGTCATCCACCCACACATGATGTACCTCAGGGGTAGAGGCCTATAATGGGGCTGTGCAACACTCTTCAACACATAACACAGTCATGTTAGGCAATGCTCCCTACTGGGCACCTCATACACCCATGTACAAAGTGGCTATGTAATAGTGAACATATCCACGGCACTGCAGTTCAGGTACAGCATGCTAGGCAGTGGTCTGTCACACAGTAGTAGCCGTGAGTGACCACAAGATGCATGATGATGATGGCACATGGTACTACACCCCATCCGGTTACAGTGACCACAGTACTACACATAGCAGTCTTTGCTGTGCACCTCATTGTTCTGTGTGTGCAAACCTATGCACCTATACACACCATGCATAGCATGTTGTGTGTGTGCTTACAAATGCTAGTATACACATTTTGCACAACAGTCGCCATCTGTACAAAGAGTCACATATATGTCCTGGAATGCTATTGGGTGTATAGGTCACATGACACACATTGGGTATGTGTGGTGTTTAATGTTGCAGTCGTGTAGCATGCCATGTCATGGCTGGCACCAACATATCTGCAATATGTCCCACACTCACCATAACCACTGTACAATGTCCATGTCGTGCATTGGGATTCCTTCACATCTACATGCACCACTCATCCCATGTCTGTACATTGCATGCATTTGCTACACCTGTGCCCACTATTATGTGCTATGGACACAGACACTGTCATCAGACATGGCAATCTATGTGTCACCCAGATAACACATGCAGCCATGGTATGTATACCATTGAGTGATGGTGCACATGACATTGCAGAGCAGATAATACTTGCACAGCAATGTTGTGTCCATGTACACATTGTGTTCCAGGGTGTAGCCAATCACTGAACAACTACACACATACATCAAAGCCATGTATAACGTCATTAGATAGGGCTGTCTACACTTGCACTGCATGGTGTTGAGCAACCCATGGTCTGCATGCTGACACATGTGTGGTGACTGTTTGCCTTGTGATACTGTCACCCACCATCACCCACTATTGTGTATGTGTTGGATTGCTGGTGTGTATGTGTGTATGTGCTGTGGTCAGCTGTGTATGTCTGTGCATGTGTGCATGTGTGCATGTGTTCATGTGTGCATGTGTTCATGTGTGCTAACATCATGTACAGATTGTAAAGTGTGTTTCCTGTCTTCCTTCCACAGGTGCTGATTTAGAGGTGGCTGAATGCAGCAGGGAACCTGATGTCACTGCCACTAATAGTGGAGATAATGAGACATGTATTGTGGCACAGGAAGGTCTGACAGGGTCTGTCATTGGTCCACCAATCGACAGTACACAGTGGTCAACCCCATCTATGCGCACACTCATACTGCCAATACATCCCTCGTCACCAATGGCCATAGCTGAGGGACAGCATACAGCTGGCATTGACCAGGAGAGTGTGGTACCTATGGCACATGCATCCCCTCACAGCAGCCATAGCTGGATTACCGGAATGGTACCACATAGGCGGATGTCCAGGGGTTCTCGGGGGAGCACCACTGGTCGTATTGCCCCTGGCAGACGTGCCCCTAGAGGTATTACAACCTCCAGTATGTTCCGGGCTGTGATGCAGGCACAGGCATGTATAGAATGGTACACCCGACAGGGGCTAAGGGCGCAGAGAGCCCATTACACTGCTATCAGTGACAGCATCCGTGACCTTGCCGGTGCCATCCGGAATTACACCGAGGTCATTGATAGCCATTGGAGGGAGACATTAGATGTCCTCCACAATGTGTTAGCCATGAGCCAGGACCGTGCGGGATGGATGAGAAGCCGATGCAGATGCATGCCAGCAACAGCATCAGCTGGCAGTCATTGCGGATGGACCACAGATCACAGCCGCTCCGGTAGTGGCAGTACCAGCCCCAGCAATGCTGGGGCTGGCCTGTCCATTGACCATCCTACTAGACCACGTGCACATGGTACTGGTCAGTCCCAGCAGGGACATGGGTCCAGTCATCATACCTCTGCCTCTGATGATAGCACCCAGTCAGGGTTGGTACAAAATACTGCCAATAGCACCCCTGCTAGGCACAGGTACTGTGTCCATGGCCAGAGACAGTGATCTGTACGGCCTAGCAGGTACAGTCTGTGGCTGTCCCACAACCGCCCGTATATGGCAGCCACATGGTGGAGTTGTGTGCATGCAGGCACACACACATTTACCATACAACTAGGGCTCACACACACACACACACACACACACACACATTACATCAACATTGGCCCATGCAGTACTGTTGTCCCTCACACACACACACACACACACACACACACACACACACACACACACACACACACACACACACACACATGCCGATTGGATGGGTCAATGTCGGGCTCTGACAAACCTACAACACACCCTGTGCATATGATGACACCTGTGCCACCTCCTGTCATCTGTCACATTGATGCAGGAATAGGCTAACATGGTTCTGATGCACAGGGTGACATTATAGCAGTGTAGCAATAGTAGCAAATTGCCAACAGGAAAGTGTACTGATATCCTTGTAGGTGTATCTGAGCAGGCATTATGCATCACAGCTCTGATAGTCATTGTAGCATTGTTTACACCAGTGTTAGGTCTGAGTATGTATTGTCCACCCATGTGCCACTTGGCTGAAGTGTACAGTGTTGCCAGCATGTGTTAGTGAGTGGACAGTACGTGTGTGATGTGTGCATTACAAATTAGTGGGTGTACATCTGTGAACATGGTGTGTGCACACTGTCTGCATGTACGTGCATAGTGGACACGTGCGATGTGCGACATACCCTGTTCTACACATTGTTAACATCTCATGGTATCTTTCTATGGCCAGTATGCATTCTACTACAGATATGTACTAACATGGGTACACGTGTGTATGACATGGGTTGGCACTATGCTGTGGGTGATACCATTGATATCTGTCAATGATCTGCAGTCTGGTAGTATACACCACCTCAACAGCATGACTATAACCAATCATTAGATGATGTCCTGACAAATGACTCACAGTTGTAGGGAACTCAGTAAAAGTTGGATCCTTCCAGTACTATACTATAACAGTAACCAGTGGTATTGACCGCCACACGTTCCTGGGACCACACCTGTGTGGCATATAGCCCTCTTAGGTACATGCAAACACACTAGGGATATGTCCATCCACATCTGGAAATGCATGCATTGGCCTATACTGCATTCCCCGGATGGGACGCATATCCTACACAAGGGTATCATACAGACAGATACCTGTTGTCCAATACATGCTGTATAGCAGTACGCCGTCTATGGCATAGTCATCCACATTTACTATACATACTATCCCGACAGTACCACATAGGTGGTAGCCCTGAACATGTATGTTGGGTATCACTGTGTACAGACACGTGTTATGTCATCTGTCCCTTGGTGTCCACATATCCATAGGTATTGTGGGGTCCCTAGGTGTTTCACATAACACATTAGGGGCCTGCATGCATATCCACAGGGCTGGTGCACACCTATAATGACTGTCCATTATTGCCAGTCGTTGTTGTGTATGAACATGTCTGACATATACCCCGGCAATTACCCTCACTCACAGTACTCTATAGTATGTGTCATGGGTGTGTGTGGCAGGGATGTCCTTGGCCACGGATTACTACATTGGCCGGGCTTGATGCATACATACATATGTGACCTATGATCTGAGAAGCAGTGTCACAATCTGTCGAAGGTTACAAATGTATCCATGTAGTATGCAGGCTTCACACCTATGTATTGATTGAGGTCACATGTACACAAGTTTATTTGACACGCAGATACCCGATGTGTGCAATACACATACTGTTTGAAACATATGTCATACCATAGTAAAAGCAAAACCCACACTGTATTGACCACTTGTGGCATATGCACTCAGCGTTTGCAGGACTCAAACCCCTACCTAACTAGGTTATGATATTAGGGAGACACGCATTAACATGGTGTGCTATATGCATTACTGGGTGTTTTTTTGTTCTCCTTGCATATTTGTAGGATGCTGACATCATCAGACTTTCCAAAGAGGGATGTACCTCTTTTAATGTGTTTTCCCAGTCTCCAAAAAGGCTACTCCTCTCAAAGGAAATCACACACATACCCCCCACACACACTTGGCGTTTGCAGGACTCAAATCCCTACATGACTATGTTATGATACTTGAGAGCTACGCATTAACATGGCGTGCTATATGCATTACTGGGTGGTTTCTGTTCTCCTTGCATATTTGTAGGATGCTGACATCATCAGACTTTCCAAAGAGGGATGTACCTCTTTTAATGTGTTTTCCCAGTCTCCAAAAAGGCTACTCCTCTCAAAGGAAATCTCACACATACACCCCCCACACACACACACTTTTGGTATTTGTAGGACTCAAACCCCTACCTAACTATGTTATGATACTAGAGAGATATGCATTAACATGGCACGCTATATGCATTACTGGGTGGTTTCTGTTCTCCTTGCATATTTGTAGGATGCTGACATCATCAGACTTTCCAAAGAGGGATGTACCTCTTTTAATGTGTTTTCCCAGTCTCCAAAAAGGCTACTCCTCTCAAAGGAAATCACACACATGGCAAATTCATCACCCAGAGACTCCCTATGCTGTGGAACAAAATCCCGGTACATGTGAGGCAGAGCACCTCTCTGGCCTTGTTCAAGAGGAATCTTGACCAATGGATGGGAGATTGCAGATATACCCCAGGGATTACTTCAGTGTCACTGCTTGACAGAGGCACAGCAAAATGATAGGCATAGTTTTTATTCAAACTAAAGGGGTGGCGAAAGCCACATAACTATGGGCTAGGCTTATAAATGCCCTTGGGCAGATAGCCTAGTATGAACCTATGAACCTATGAACCTATTTGCAGGACTCAAACCCCTACCTGACTAGGTTATGATACTAGAGAGATATGCATTAACACAGCGCACTATATGCTTTACTGGGTGGTTTCTGTTCTCCTGGTATATTTGTAGGATGATGACATCATCAAACTGGACATGGTAATGTGTGTACACATTTTTATGCAATCCCAGGAATGATCCATGTAGTTCGGCAGGTATCAACAGCTTGTACAGGACCCCGTGAGTCTCACCTTGTGTGATCTATCTGTGGGCACATTGCCATCCCTTCATATGTCAACACATATCTATGCACAGATTGTTGGTTTTGTGGATACGACATGTGTCTGTGATGTTGATGAAGAGCTGTTCAAAGTCTATTTGGGACATGTGTAGCTCTGTTCCATGATGTATGTCCTGGGTGGCTGCCTTGCAGATGGTGTAGCATGCTTGGGAACCATGATCTGCACATGAACATACCACAGTTGGTAGGGTTGTGTGTTTGTAGGTTTCCAATAGCTCTGTTTATGACTTCTGCCATGATGCACTCCATGGCCTTGCAGATCAGACTTTATAGGCTTACTGGACTATACTTCCCATGGTGTGTTGTGCACCCACACATGTGGGGAGTGCCATATGTTGCTGTAACACATTTGACGGTTCCAGGCCCTGTGGAGTGGGTGAGGCTCAACAGACTGTTCAGGTGTAGGGTCTTTTTGTTCTGTAGTGCATGCATGACACATATTGGGAAACAATGTAATCCAATTGCTGCCATGCTTTTGGCTTTGGGGGGAGATGTGCAGCCATTCTACACGTGATATCTCCTGGTATGATGTCAGGGACTATCGTCAGTGGGGGGTGGGTATGTATACATGGGCCTGTCGGACAGGATGTCGGCAATGTCAGTAAGGTACAGTTGTCCCTGACTCAGCACATATATGCGTGTACATTACTATTTCTTACATAGCTGAAGGACATGTCATGATTTTCAGTCTGGACTCCTTCTCAGCTACTTTTTACAAAACACCGACAAACCTGAGCACTAATCCCAGTTATACTCTTTTACACACTTAACACCCTACTGATCCTTTGTGATCAGGCTACACAATACACTGGCATGTCCAGGGGTCAGTTTCATGTGTACTCTCCAGTCCAGCTAGTGAATATTGTGGTTATGACACAATGTCACATCTGCCTCATGTAAACAGACAACCCTCTCCTCCTCACATCACACTCACATATATGTGGGAGATGTAACAATATTGACATACAGGACGCTAAGCTTTCTCGACCCATGACTGGCATAGTCTATCAGCTGGTGAGGGTGACCACACACACCACATATCAGTCTCAAATACACCAATAGTGACAGCAAACAAACCACATTATCACACATACACATATTCGGAGGCTCTACATACACTCTGCCTAAGCAGCAGAGACCTCCAAAACAGACACACATACAACTGCTACCCAACTACAATGCCCACATGTCACACAGTTCACAATGTCAGTGTGCCACACAGTCACTGCCCTTCGGGCTAAACAACACACCTGATACACTTGTTATAGGTGACACAATGTCAAACACAGTATCGTCCCACTCACCAGGCCAGACAGGGGAATAGTCACTTTGAGTTGTCTCTCAGGTGCCAGGATCCGCCACATAACACATGCACTCAGGTCACTCCAAAGCAAGTCCAGGACTGGCTCCATCATTGTCCATGCTGGTGCATACAACCTCAGACGTTCCTCCCTGGACCACATGACATGGAACATAGAGGAACTCTGTGATCATGTAGCCCAGCCCAGTATTACCCTGACCTTGTCTAGCATCTTACACTCACCAAGTATGATGTCACAGTATACCAACAAACTGATCACGTTTAACAGTTGGCTAAAATATTGGTGTTATTCTAAGGGGATACAGTGTCTGTCACCCTGGGGTGACATGCTCGACATGCCACGTAGCTTCCCTATGGACAGCTTGCACCTGTCACCCGTGGACTTTTGAATACTGGCTAGGGCACTTGCTGCCACCATACTGCCCTATTTAAGCAGGGCTCAAAGGACAGAGGGTAATGCTGCTCAACACCAGATGTCTTACCCTCAAATTGCGCCCACTCAGGAATCTCCTCAGTATGGAGGATAGCAATATCTGTGCACTAACAGACACATGGTTGAGGCTCCCACATGCACACCAGCACTACCAGGTTGTATTTCGTACCATGCTTTCTGACCACATAACTCGGAATGGCCAACACAAATAGGGGGAGTATCCATATACATCAAAGATACACATACCTCCGGGTTGGTAGCACTGCACAATGCATCACGGACCATACATATGCACCTAACATTGTGCAAATCTGCCTTTTGGTTTGTTGCCTGCTACAGACCACACTCCCCAACTCAGCAACCTCACTCAGCTTTCCTGGGAACATTGGACCATATGAAGGTCTCCCCAAACACCATTATATTGGGTGACGTCAAATACCCACACATTGACTGTGGATAGTACTCAGGCCCCAACACCCTTGCCCAACAGTTGCTACTATTTCTAAACTCATATGCTATGGCACAACCAGTCACCACACCCACAAGAGGGGACAACATATTGGACATGATCATCACCGACATGGGGACTCTATGTTCCACACCTGCGATATACCCCTCATTGGTAAGGGCAGAACATACTTTATCTCACTGGACATCCATATCCCGTCCCCACACCCATCCTGGGTAATCTTGGTGAAATTCCCAAAAGCAAACGTCACACTCCTCCAAACCACGGTGGTATCCATCAGAGACCCTGGGTCAGTGGTAAGTATGGCTCAGACTGCTGAATCCTTTGCATACACATTCTATGGACACCTAGTGGATCGCATGGATCGTTACATCCAAAATAACAACTGGACTCACTTCTCCAATGGCAGTGGACTTGTCTGGTAGACCCCAGCCATTAATATGCTTTACAACAAATGGAGGAAGCTACTACATGATAAAGCACAATCTCAGACAGGGAAGGCATCTGTGATCTGTACTAGCGGACTGCTACAATCACTCGGGTATTTATGTCAGGCACGCTTCTAATGGACAATTGCACCAGACACGTCGGACACTCACAAGGCCTTCTTCAGTTGATTCAGGTACCTGGCTGGAGACTCACTGATATGCTGTGTGTCACTGCATACTGACTAAACATACCCTGAACCCACTGACATTGCCATCATCCTGACAAACAGGATCGGTGCAGATGTGTGTCCCCCATCCTCCCTAAGGTGGTAATGTCCATACCAACAGAGTGCAACCTCCCAGACATCATGAGTAAACAGGCGAGTGCTGCCTTACCCACAGCGGACAACACAGCATCAATGGGACCAGATGGTATCCCGGCCTGTGTCGTACACAGCCTTCATGACAGACGTAACACTCACATTACGTCACTGTTCGATATAAGAGTTACTGCAGGATATGTACCCACGGAATGGCATACAGCAATAGTGGTCCCTCTCCACTGAATACTGCCACAACAGACCACAGACAATATCAGCCTAAAAGGCTAACTAGCCTGTTCTGCAAAGCTATGGAGTGTATTGTAATGGGACTCATGCACATAGACATGGGAAACCTACAGACAATGGGTCCTACACATTACAGCATTGTTGTGGGCAGATATTGCCTGTTGGACCTGTTCATATTCTTTCAACAGTTACCAGGTCCATCAATGTTGGGACGGTTGTCCACACAGCCTGCATGGACCTTGCACAACCCTTCAACACAATACCCCACTCGGCCATTATGCATAGGCTCACCAGGATCAATATCAACACATATCTGACACGATGGATTGCTACCTGGAGCAGGGATAGGACCCACATGCTCAGTGTTGCAGGTGCCATGTCTGACTATACACCAGTTACACCTGGCATCCCACAAGGCTCAGTTCTGGGACCTCTCTTGTTCAGTATATGTTTGTGTGATGTACAGGCTATCACAGGAGGGATATGACATGCTCCACCTCAGGATATCCGACTCCCTTGCTGCTACACATTCCAGGGACATATACCTCAGCACTGATGTTAAAAGGACATGCTGGGGGGACAGATTATTATCAGAAAGCCTCCACTCACTCTGGAGTGTAGTCCCGGTTTTGCATAGGTAGAGCCACCCACTGACCACCTACAGGTGACATCTTGACAAGTGGATGGGTGATCGCATGTTTATCCATAGGATATCTTCTGGGTCCCTGCTAGACAGAGGCACAATACACTGAACGTACATGGGCTATCTTGTGTGACCTACTATTCACAGGCACAGTGCTTTGATTTGACTGGGTTGCAGTAGCCAAACACACTCTGGCTATGCTTGTACATACCCTAGGGCAGATAGCCTAGTATCAACCTCTGAACCTATGATAATTTTCATGATGCACAATGTTTATTGCTGATACTGTTTGCAGGTTTTTATCATCTTTGCTTTCACACTTTATATGAACCGCTTAGGTATCTGCAGAACATATTTGTTTATGGCAGGGTTCCACTATATTATATACGTGTCTGTTGTCATATAAGTGTGTGCACAGGGCAGATTGCTGTGTAGTGAGAGGTTCCTGGGTTAACACATGCAACTGCCTGCTATGTGTGGCCGAATGCTTTACTCCAACATGGCCTACGTGTGTGAGCATGCCCAGTTCAGACTGTCAGTGTTCTGTTGCCTGACATTTGTCTCATGTATTCAAGTGTGTGAGCATGCCCAGTGTGACCTTTCAGTATGTTGCTGTCTGAGGTCCACTACATTTGTTGATGTATGTCTACATGTCCATTATTAACATTTGTACTGTGTGTGTTGAAAGTCAGTTTCTATTCTTACTGCAGGACTCACCTTTGTGTCATAACTCAACAGGGATTCTACTGTACCTGCAGGGTTTCTGTGAAATACTTTGCATAGACTTATCAACATTTCTTCATTCAGGCTAACCACTGCACTACTGTCATGGTTTAGTGGTTCAGTACTATGACTATAGTGCACAGTATCCTGGGTTCGAGGCCTATTGCCGCTTATATTTTCATACTGAGCAGACCAGACTGCTTAGGGGCCAGTAGAGCAAATATGATCATGTTGGCTTTTGTTCAGCTATGCCCTACCTAGACCCAGCTTGTCCAACATTGCTCAATATTAACCATCATTGATGGACATTGGCCAATATTATTCTACATTGACCACATTTGTAGTAGTTGGTGTGTGCGATTTTGTTTACATTGACTTCATGATGGTAAATGCTGTTTAGCACTGCTTTATATTGCTTAACACATGGCAATCATGCCTCAGGTGTTGATGCAGGGCTGCCTGTCAGATGCACATACTACACTCCCTATACATGTTTGAAAGCAGGTAGTGTCAACGTAGGCATCCCTTTTACTATATGTGCGGGTCAGAGAGAGGTATCTTTCCAGAGTTCCTACTGAGCCAGTGTATGTGCTATGGGTTGCCTCTTTTCCAAGGCCAAAGCATACTGGGCACGCCTCCTTCTGCCTACTGGGGCAGGCTCAGGTTGTTCCTCCTCCGAGTCACGCACTGCCTGTGATGGCCTTGGCAATGGTGGGGGGCTGTTTGGCCCAGGCCTATGCTGGTCCTGCTACAGCTGTTTTCGCAGGATCATATTATGTAGCATAGCACATACCATGACAATTTGTGCACATGTAGTTGGTGAGTACTGCAAGGCTCCACCAGATGTGTCCAGGCACCGGAACCATGACTACAGCAGCCCAAACACACACTCGATTACATTTTGTGTTTGTGCGTGTGCCTCATTATGGCGTTCCTGTTCAGGTGTGTGCGCGTTTCTGATGGGTGTCATCAGCCACAGGTCCAGTGCATAGCCAGCATCCCCCACTAGGTGACCATGTGGGATGTCCCCATTGGCAAATGTCTGGTACGGCTGCGTCAGATGCCAGATATGGGAATCACGGTAGATTCCAGGGCAGCCAGCACACACATTCAGTATTATGCCCTGGGCATCACACATGACCTGGCAGTTGATGGAGGGGAAGCCCTTGCGGTTGAAGTAGACCCTACCCCACTCACCGGCTGGTGCTTTAATGCGTATGTGCGTGCAGTCTATTACACCCACTACCTCAGGGTATTCCGCTATTTTCTGAAAGAGACGCATATTGCTGGCCAATACCTCATGAGAATTGGGGAAATATACATGATCACCGACATGTGCTGACACAGCGTTCAGGAACTGGTGCAGTATCCTGGATGCTGATGCCTGTGATATCCCCATCATATCACCAGTTGGTCTCTGGAAGGTACCTGTTGCTAATATTCTTAGGCCAACACATACCTTAGTTTCCACTGGGATGGGTTCCCCTCTGTTGGTTCTGTGTGTGAGGCATGGCCTGCACAGCTCAACAATTTGCTGCAAGAGGTCTCTGTCCACTCTATAGCGCTCCACTATCTCCAGCTCATGTAGTCCCTGGTAGGTAACCCTGGGCCTGTACACTCTTCTCTATCTTCTCACTGTGGGTTGTCCAGCAACATTTGCATTATCACCACCCTCAGCATGTTGCATATGTCGCCTTATAACAGCAGTGGCAGCCCCTAACATTTTTTGTCTCAGTGAAGCCTTTTCAGTTTTCACTTCTATTAGCTTACTGCAGTGTTGCAGTGTCTCGAGAGAAACATAATGGACTGTTGTTTGCAGAGTTTTAAGTGCTGGGCTGGGCTGGGCTAGTGTTCTGCCTGGGTAATTGCCTGATTCTGATTGTTTTCACCTGCTAGCTCTGCTAGTACTCCCTGGTAACTTCCACTATTTGGTGTACTTCCTTTTTCCTTTCTGTTTCCTCAGGGGGGGGGAGTGCCGCACACACAAGTGCAAACACGCGCACAGCAGCTAACATGCGCGCACACATGCTTACATGGACTAAAACTTGCTTATTCTTGTTAAAACACGCGCACACCGGCGCAAACGTGCTTACAACTGTTTACACAGCCTTACATATGCTTACTCAAGCCTACACACGTGCACACACGCTTACACGCGTGCACATTGTCTTACTCGGATTTACTGGCACGCACACACGCGCATGCATGCTCAGCAAGAAACTTTGGTGTTATCCACGGCATACACCTTCCATTTCTTGACTTTACCTGGCCTACCTGTTGACACACCTCTTTCACTATTATGTAAATGTAAGCTGACACATGTCACTCTGCTCCAATGAGCTTCACTCCTTTCATACATACCCCCCTCGTGATGTCACCTATCTTCTACTCTGTTACTCCCCTTATCCTACTCCTACACTCCACTGACTGTGCTCATTTGCTATGTAAACTTGCGATTCACTATCCTAACTCTCATTTGCATTGCCTACTAATGCTTAGTTACATCTCTTAGACTGAGCTTCCCCCCTTAGCAACCTCTACTCGGTGGCCATGTTGTCTTCAGCCTGCCATTCCCTTGCATTGTAAATTCATTTTAGCTATAAAATCCACATTTGTGGATCTTAATTATTAATTTTCTGCTTTTTAGGGCGCAGTGCGTTTGTGCGGCGCTGCGCTACGGTTAAACCCCGGTGATCGGGATAAAAAAAAAGTTATTTTATTTTTAATTTGCATCACTTCCCATTGCCAATGGCTGTATTTTTGGCCATTGGCATGCTTCCTCCTGTGAATGCATGCTTTTTTTCCAGCTGACACAGCTCCGTTTTGATATTTGCAGAACCGTACTCAATTATCAACTGAGTACATTTCTGCAAATGACACTACTCCTACTCGGACAGGTTCGGGTTTCCTGGATTGCAAATTTACCTCATTTGCATGGCTTTCACCTGCAATTGAGGTAATTTGCATATCCAAGCCCTGTCCGTGTAGGGCTAGTTTGGAGAGCTCAGTTGCACACCCCTACCGGCTGTTCCTGGATCGCTCAGCGGACATGTTGGCTGGATGGAGTCTTACTCTACTCTTAGACTCCGTGCAAGCCTTTGTGAATCCGGCTCATTATTTTGAGTAGATTTCTCACATATATACTTGAAAAAAAGAGATAAAATGAAAGTTCCTTCCTGTTTTCACAGACATCAGTGATGAACTTTGATCTAGATTTTCTTCAAAACAGCTCAAGGAGTAAGTGGGAAGCAAGGCAAGCATGAATCAAGCATTTTCACAAAACTGGAACATTCTTTTTTTCTGAAGCTGCTTTAGGTGTTAACTGCTTTATAAATGAGCTGTGAAAGGAATGTGTTACACAGGGACAAATAAAACAAAATCATTAGCACTTTAACACTTCTAATTAGCATATTACTTAGAACTGACATTCAGTTAACCAACAATGCACATACTAAACAAAGTTAAACAAATAAAATAAAATTCTTAACTCATACAGTCTTAAAGTTACCAATTCTAATGCTTATAATTTAATGGCATTCTGTTACAGGAAGTATTTGTTTAACATAAGTTTAGTAAAATGAAATATATCAAGTCTTTCACTGCTTGTTTTACAAGCCTGAGGAGTGGTGATTCATCACTGTGCCAAAGCAGAAATTCCTTGAGGCTCCAAGAGCAGAATAAGTTTTTTTCTTACATTTATTTCATTGAATTGCACTTCATAATGCTTATAGTTGTGCTATACAGCTAATCCACTACATTTTGCACTGTTATAAAGCTTCTTTTACTGTTTCACTGCATTTTTGTACTGTTTTAACTGTATTTTCATTGCTAGATAGTGTTTCGTTACTGTAATTGCATTTTTATTGAATTACTTAACTGTAAACTGTTTTTTCATACTGCGAGTTGTATTTTCTGTTTGTGAATGCTCTATCTGTGCATTTCTGTGCATTTTTGTGAGGGTTCTGTGTTCTAGTCAGGTAGCATTGTCTAGATAGAGGCCTGCTGTTATCCAGGCATGGTTATTTTGCTTGTTGAGTTTCCTGTGTTTCTGGCAGCCATCTTCTGCTGGTAGTGTCTTGTCTTCACTGTTAGTGAGAGTAACAGGGTTGCCTGACCTTCTCTACTATGAGTGATTGGTTGAAAGAGCAGGGGCTAGCAGGATTGGGTAGTAATTGAGCTTCTAGATTCTGTCATCTTTTCTGGTATTTACACTGTGTTTGCAGGGTGTTGCACTTGTTTTCTCTTTGTGCCCTGCTGCTGTACTGTTTTAATCCATTGCAAGGTGTATCAGTTGCATTTTTCCCTTACCCAGCACTCCTGTGTAACTGATGCCTTCCTTGCAACTACTGTAATTTTATCCAGCCTTATTCACACCTATAGGTACTCTATTCTGATAATACCCACTCTACCACCCTTTACCTCTCTTCCACAGATTCTGACAACTATAGATGGACAATTTCCTGTGGTTTCTCCTGCTAGTCTTGTTGATATGGGCATCCTGAGACAGTATAGCAACTGCCTCATGTACACGGACAACCCTCTTCTTCTACCACCTAGGAACACAATATATGAGAGATGCAATTACATTACAAACCTAGAATCCTTGCTGTCTCAATCACAAGCCAGTACATCTGGCACTGAGAAGGTTGTCTGCACGAACACCACAAGCACCACACCTCCAACACCACCCACACTTGGTTAGTACATTCCAACATATGTGGAGGTTCTCCACAAAAACATACCTAAACAAAAGAGACCTCCAAGGTAAAAGCACCAAGCACCACACATGGTACACATGCCTGTGTCTCACAGACTCTAAGGCCCAGCCACAAACCCAACATATTAGTCATAGGAGACTGTATTGTGAGACACACAGATGTGCCCCTCACCAGGCTAGACAATGGGGAAAGTCATGGTAAGTTGCTTGTCAGGTGCTAGAATCCACTATATCACTCACACACTCAAGTTTCTCAACAAGTACTGTTATGACTCTGTCATAGTCCATGTTGATGTGAATGACTTGAGAAGTACCTCTCTGGACTATATGAAGAGAGACATGATTGAGCTTGCTGAATATGTGTCCCAGGCATGTATGGCCCTAGCCTTAAGCAGCATCCTACCGTCTCCCAGAATGATGCCTCAGTACAGACTGGATACCAGAATAGAAAGTTTCAAAGAATAGTCCAGAAAGAAGATGCAACATTAAAAAATTCATATGAAACAAAGTGCACAAATCAACAGTATGGAAGAAGCTTTAAATGATCATGAAGGGAGAATAATTGAAGGTGAGTTTCAGACTGAATGTCTTTTAAAACAAAATAACTGGGTCATAGTCAAAGTTGATGATTTAGGAAATAGAGTGAGACAAAATAGCATTAGAATTTATGGTATACCTGGAAAATGTGAGGGAGACAATATAATAAACTTCTTCACAACCTGGGTGCATAAAACATTAAATATATCTGAAACACTATCTTTTAGATTTGATAGGGCACATAGATCCCTGACAGCACCTTTGAAGAAAGAAAACTCACCACCACATTCAATTATAGTTAAGATTATGTCCAGCTCAGAAACAGATCAAATATTAAAAACATCATAGTCCAGCCCACCTATTGCAATAGGTGAACATGTAGTTAGATTTGACAATGATTATTCCAGTAAGGTAATGAATAAAAGAAAATCCTGCTTATGACTGATTAAGGAACTTAAAAAGGACAATATTAAAAACCACTTTGGTGTTTTCTGCAAAGATCAAATTATTTCTTTCTGAAGAAACTGAAATATTTAACACACTGGAGGAGGCATCCACTGCTAACAAGAATAAAATCCTTAATAATACTGAAGAAATGGAGTGGATTAGTATATCCCTCAAAAGACAAAGTGAGATAAATTACTGGAAAACTGATTCTAAAATTAAAAAGCTTAAAAACAAGTGACTTTTATTATCTGATTGCAGGACTTTTAACTTCTGAAACAATAGATTTACCCTTTAAGTAAAAGGTTAGTATTGGACTTTATGCTTCAGAACGTATGTAAGTATGTATTTATATTTTAAGCTAAAACATTTTTCATGATAAGGAATATAAATGGTTAGTTTTACTGTTTTATAGGTTCATAGCTAGTTATAGTTCATAACTATAGGTGATGCACCATATAATTACAATGTTACACATACATATTGCCATCTTCAGCTTACTTACAATACTCGTTCATCTCAAATCATGTCATAGTCACATAATCACAAGCATCCACTATCTCACCTACCTTTCCACACATCACCCCAAACTTGCCATACTAATATTACCATAGCACTATACTTCTTTAATAGCACCAAACCACAACTGTTCACATATAGATACGCAGAGCTACAACTCTGCCTACATCTCACCTGTAAATATACTAGACCAGCACCTAAACTCTCACACCATTTCTTATGCAAAAAAGCACAATTAAACTAAGTGGCAACATCCACCCAAACCCAGGCACTAAATGCACACAGCAAGTACCTCTTAGTGCACTCATCTCCAAACTCCCACCAATCTATGACACAATAGCTCCAACTTTCTAATCATCAATATGAGTCTGAGGAGCCTCTTAAATAAAGTTCATGAATTTCATTCTTCCCTCTCCCTTTACACCCCCAACATAGCAATGTTAACAGAAACCTGGCTAAAACCCCATATAAAAGACAATGAAATCCTACTACCAGGTTACAATATCCACAAACTTGATAGAATAAAGAAATGAGGTGGAAGTATAGCCATAATATATAAGGATACTCTAAAACTTAAATACAATTAACCCCCAAGGCCTCAATAACACTTAAAGACTATCCTGCTGTCTTGACGTCAACCCAAAAAACACATTATCACCATTTCAGTCTATATCTCTCCTGGAAACAATCCATCCGTCATCGAGAACCTTCTATCCTGGTCATCCTGCACACTCAACCAAGAAACCATAATAATGGGGAACTTTAATACTTACTAGTGTACCTGTGCTTCAGATCACCCCTCCAACTTCATAAACCTATGTGGATTTACCCATTTGATAAAATCATCAGCTGGAATAGATAAGCATAGTAGCAGACATTCTGTATTAGATTGGTCCTTAACCAATAAGCCCTCACTGGTCTGTCACACAGGGTGCCTCCAAAAGAGACTAAGTGATCACCTGCCCACCTATCTACTTAGGCATTGCCCTACCTTACAAAAAAAGATCATTTATAAACATATCCGCAACATAAAACAGTTTTCAGCCACAACATTTAATTTACTCCTACAACACTGTGACTGGACCCCATTATCTCATCTCCATTTAGACTCAGCTGTGGAATACTTTAACACCAAATTCCTGAGCATTCTAAACAGTCTAACTCCCCTCAGAAAGATCTGAGTTAAGTCTAACTATACTCCATGGCTGACCAAAGAAACTAATCAGTTACTCAAACAAAGAGACACAGCTTGGTCTCTATACTGGTGTAACAAAACCCAATCCTTCTTCAAAATATACAGAAAGTTAAGAAACAAATCCAAAAAGCAAATCAAAAATGACAAAAAAAAATTACTATGCCAAAATACAGCAAACACATCAAAACAACCCCCAAAAATTCTGGCACACTGTTAAACAACTCCTACAACCTGGTCATTCCTTAACCCCCAACCCCCACTACTGCAAACAATAAAGACAGCCTAGCCACCCAGTTTAACTCTTTCTTTACCAACTTAATGCTATCTCTGGTGAATAACAACAACAATACTCCCCTATCTTTTCCTACCATAACAGAAGCCACCAGCAGTTCTTTCTAAAACCAATCCAAACAAGTACCATAAAAATTGCTAAATAAATTAAAACCCACATCCCTACCCATAGACCTGCTACCTTACAAATATCTTAAGATAGCAGCTGAAGCCATCTCCGACCCAATCTCTCTGTTGATCAATCAATCAATCTCAATATATCCCTAAGATCTGGAAATTTCCTACATCATTCCACTACATAAAGGTGGCACCTCAACAGATTTTTTTTAACTGTAGACCAATAACCAATTTATCACCTCTTTCAAAAAATCCTAGAAAAATGCACACACTTACAGCTTATGGACTATCTAGCCAATAACAACTCCCAACATGGTTTTGCCCCAAACATAACACCACCACTGCCCTTTTAACCTTCATTAACTCAACAAGCCAACTGAAAAATGATGGCCAGCATGTCTCCACTATCTTCCTAGATATTTCAAAGGCATTTGACACAGTATCCCACCAAAAGCTCCTCAACAAGCGCTCTACCGTAAACCTCTCTTGATTTCATAATTACTTATCAAAATGACAGCAAGCTGTAAAGTGTTAAAATGATCTCTTATCCCATTTACTGTAGCACTGACATATAGACTTATTTGTAGGACCACTGCACTGCATATACCGTTAGATCACACAGCTGGAATCATACTGTGCATGTAGTATCTGGTCCTGCCTTATCACACTGTGTGAATAGTATTTGGTTTAATCTTTTTAATGGCACCCACATATAGACTCATTTGCAGCACCAGTGCATACTCTTTTAGACTGTAAGACTACTTACATCTTGTTTCTCCCTGTACAGTACCTAAATTACTGTTACAGTATCACAATTGGCATAGTACTCAAACATTATTATTGAACCCCCCCCCCAAAAAAAATGTGTTGTTTTGGTTAGTATAATAAACACCACAAGCTCTCAGTCTACCCTTAATTCATCTGTTGTCAGTCTGCTACCATTAGGTACCTTGAGGCAGTGTAGCAACTGCCTCATGTTCACTGATTACTCATTGTTACTCATTACGTAACACAGATTCTAAATGTGACGTGTAGATAACTATTTAAACTGGAGGCAAACTCTCATGCCACCCAGTTGTCAGAGCTTACCGTACAATCCACTACCACAGCACAACTCTAAGCCCAGTTATGGCACTAACTAAATCCTTGCTAAGCCTCAAAGGCAATGTAACAAGATGTTTAAGCCTCAGCAATACACCCACAGCTCAACTTCTACACTCACAAAAACACCTTCAGCTGATACAGCACTCCCAACACCACCTCCTACTGTCACCACAAACAAGGGTCACCTAAGCTGTATTCATAAGCCCTTAAGACAGCCTGAACATTTTGCCACATATGATAACATCCTTGTTGTAGGAGGGTCTGTAGTCAGACATATTGACATACCACTCACTAGGATAAGCAAAAAATATAATGATGGTAAGTTGTCTCTCAGGTGCCAGAATGTGTGATATCACTAAGGCACACAGGTCTCTTTACCCTACATTTGCATAAAACATCTTTGTTGCTCACATGGGAGTGAATAACCTTAGCCATCCCATCTTGAAAGTCATGAACACAGACATAGTTCAGCTCTCCATTGACGTTTCTAAGACTGGAAAGACAGTAGTCTTGAGCAGTATCTTGCCATCACCCCAAATAAATCCTCAATGCCAATACAAATCATTGACTTCAACAACTGTGTCAATAACTGCTGTTATTCTAAAGGGATACAATATGTGTCAAGTTGGAGGGAGACAAAGACAGTCCTACCTGTTTTACAAGGGATGGCCTTCATCTTTCCTCTCAGGGCTTCCACATACTGAATAAGACATTCTTTACCTCATAGTACACTTTTTAAGGCAGAGTCAGTCTTCTCCTCCTACCAATATAACAAATCCCAGTCAGGCCCATCTCAACATGACATTGTTCAATGCCAGAAGTTTAAAAAAGAAAATGCCTGATCTTGAGGTTTTCCCAGTCATTGAAAAAATACATGCTCATGAAACTATAGAAGCTTTTTTTCCAGTGTAGGGACAACATTCTTTTACTAGGATTAATGGCCATTACTCATTCAGACCTCCTGGTGAGGGTGACATTTCCAGTGGAAGAGTGTCTGGGTTAATTTGCAATTTCACAAACTCATGGCTAATCAAGAAGAATAAAAACCTAGGACTCCTGCATATCCTATCTATAAACAAGTCCAGCTGTAACATCATTGCTTATTATAGAACCTATGCCAATGTCCAATACAACCTCTGACACAGAGTCCTTAAATATTGAACATGATACATGCATTCTGTGAGATTTCAACTCTTCATCCATAAATTTGCAAACATACACCACAAACAACAAATATGCACAGAGATTTCTGGAATCATCTCCTCTAGCTCCCAAGATCAGATAATACTCTCGCCTACTAAGGGCTCAAATCTATCTGACCTTATTCTTATAAATATAGCTAGCACAGTATTATCCACAGTCTTACTTTCCACATCACTGGTCAAATCATATGACTATGCTGTCCTTTTTTCCATAAGGACTTTGCTTAAGATGTCTTCCAATCCTACTATCTTAAGGGAGTTTTCCTGGGCCAATATTCTAGCACTTTCTGATGACCTAAACAGATTTAAATTCTCTCTACCCCAAGGGGACTGTCATGTTACACATGCTTGTGCATTTGCTGTTCAGCTAAGAAATTGCCTTTCTTGTATTTTTTCCATCTGTTCTTCTGTAGCTTAACTCTGTTAGTTAACTCCTTCCTTCTCCCCCATTTTCTTCAATTGTTTGTTAGACTCCATTGCAGCCACATGTATATTGCTGGAGTGTGTCAAAGCATCATTATTTGACCTATTTGGAATAATTGCTTGAAATTAAGATGTGCACAGTTTGGAAATTAAACTATTTAATGGTCTCCACAGGTATCATTTCAATTGACTCACTGTCTGCTAACACTATCTGTGGTGGTGAGTAAACTCATCAATACATCTTGCTACATATTAGGAGATTACACTTGCTATGCACAGCCAGGGGAGGCAAAACAGTCAAATAATGTATTGAACACCTTGGAATATTCAGTGGGGTGCTGTAGATGGACTTTGAAAGTGCAACTTGAGAATAAGTTTGCATCCTGTACCTATTCAGTTCTTTGTTGCATAAAGAACTTGCTTAAAAAATAAGTTACAAAGTGTGGATATGTTTGACAGTTTATGGAAGTTTCAGAACAGTCCCAGAGGACAGGGCAGCTATTAACGGCACAGTGATGCAGCGGAAGGGTTGTCACCTCACAGCAAGAGGTACCCTGGTTCAGTTCTCAGCTGGGGTGCCTTCTGTGTGGAGTCTGCATGGCCTCTCTGCATTTGTGTAGGTTTCCTCTGGGTGCTCCGGTTTCCTCCCACATTACAAAGACGTGTCTGGAGTGTTTCTCCCCAGGCCTCTGCTGAAAATTGGCTTTGTTCCAAGTCAGACTTTCCCAGTTAACAAATGTTAAATTAAAAAAATAATAATTGATTGAAAGATTTTCTAATGCCTTTTAAGTTAAGTAGGCCTGTGTCCTGAGGATTTGTTTGCTCACTTGGGCCTATACATGTATATATATATATATATATATATATATATATATATATATATATATAGGGTTGCCAGCTGTCCGGCTTTTGACTGGACTGTCCAGTTTTCTGACAAAATGTCCAGTTAGAAATTTCATTTAAAACCGGACATGTGAGGTCCGGGTTTTGTGCCACTGTTACATAGGCACAGAAATCATAGAGCGAGGGGGGAGGAGCACCCCCCACTTTTACAGCTGCAAAACCATGGTATGGTCCAGTACATCTATGTGTGAGTGTGTTCCTGCTGTCCGCGCAATTTTAAAATAAAGGACAGTACAGCTTTCATCATGGAGAGTTTACATATGCCATCTGAATTGCCCAAGTGTTTTTGCTGCTTCCATGTAAGAGTTGCTGGGGGGGTATGCTGATGTTTTGTGTTGACATACACTGCTCCGAGTTCACAAACAGTGTTTTATTCAATCTGTGGCAAATGCTTTCATTTCTAATAGCGCTTACGGGATTAAATAAAACACTGTTTGTGGACTTGGAGCAGTGTTCGATTTATTATTTTACATTACATTAATTAGTACTTGGTGCCAATTGCTTCGAGTCCAATCAGTCTCAGTGCTCAACTGGTAGTGCATTTGATTTGTAGGTAGAAAAAAATAGGGCCAGTTACCCTACTCCTTGTAATCAGAGAGGTGCCACAAGTTTCAACTGTGCTTAGCCCATATAGAGGACATCTGGGACAACTGCTTGAAATCGTTAAAGAAATTTTTGAAGAGGAAAATACACCATTTAAAAGAGTTTTTGAGCAATGTGTTAGTTTGCAGGACAGATTAAAGCTGGTAATGCCAATAGTAAAGCAGCATGTGTAGACAAGCCTGGACATTAAATAAATTTGTGGCAAGAGAAGCTTACTATAGAGAGTCTCTCAAGTACAGTTTATTTAATGCAGAAATGAAAACAAACACATCTTTGCTAACATTCAATTTCCAAGTTTGTCAATCTCATTCTAAAGTCTCTTAATGAAACACTGCAATGTCTACAATTTTAAATTTACTTTTGCTGTTTAATTGCAATCAGATTCACTTGGTCTTGTTGACAAAGCTATTAGTATGCCATAGTTTTGTATATATTCAATAATCTGCTTAAAAAATATGTACGTCTGGGCAGATCGGCAAACACAAGCCACTGCTCTGCAATCTGTTGCATTTGAGGATGTTAAGAAACTTAGTAAGATGTATGACTGTGGTAAGTCTGAAGCTTGCACAGATTATTTTAGTTATAAGCAATAAATTAAAAATATTTATTAGTGGCTTGATGAGTACAGAGCTTTCTGCATGCAACAAATGTTGCAAATGTACAACAGCGATGAAGCCCATTTTGCCTTGCAGTGCCACTGCTAGCTTACTGATGACAGCTATGAAATGGAAAGGATTTTCCAAACTGCTGCTGTTAAAAAAAATGCTGTTTTGCTTCAACTGCCCCTTTATATAGGATAACAAGCCTTCTGAAATCAGCTAAAACCAGCACTGAAAACAAAATATTCTGTTTTCAGTTGTATGAAAGCCTTACAATGCTCAAACTGGGAGTTGGCCACCTGTGTCATCAGAAAAACTGAGTTCAAAAGGTTTCACCTGGTTAAAAAATGTGACACAGAAGTGTATACATTTTCTCTAACCACTGAACAAACCATACACTGTAACACCTCTCATCAGTGCCTTAAGACACTTTGATTTGCTAGACCTATCGCACTCTGACTCTCACACAACTACTAGTTGCACACCACTAGTCCACTATTCTGAAAAATAATGTACACTAAATTCTGTCATACAGTTTTACTCCCAGCTCTGCTGATAAACATCTTCTTTTGATAGTTAACAAAATCATAAAACACCAGGATTTGGAACTCCATTTTCCTTCTAATCATAATCGTGGATAACTAAGGGGGTTAGGAGGGTGGCCTAATGGTCAAGGTGTTTGCCTTACAAGCACAAGGTGTAGGGTTTTAAGTCTCACAAGGAATAATTGGCTAAACTATAAGCCTATCAACAATTCAAAGCGGAAATGAAGCAATTCTTTCTAGTCATTATTAGGTTCCTGACACTCTCCTAGGTAAATTACATTCTTGAGTATCCACTCTCCTTCGTCCTTTTGTACTATTTTCTGCTGTTGGTGATACTGTATACAATGCATATAATATTATGACTCTAGCGATAATTTCTATTAAACATAAATCACAAAGTGGAAAAAGTGTAACAAACTAAACGTTAGACAAAATCGTCTTGATCATGATGTGCATTATATCCACTAGCACTTTTCAGTATTATTACCATGCCATGCATGTAAATTACATAAGACTTTAACTTTCTTACATTGTTGGCAAGCTTTTGGCTTCATTTTGTTTAAATACACCTAATATCTCTGTTCTACCCATGTTAATTTTTTTCTTTTTCTGTATTAAATTCAAACAATTATATAAAATGATGCAGCATACGATTCTTCAGCAGCAACCGTTACATTTAATGTACACAAGAGTCTTACTTATACTTTTAAATGACAAATTTCATAACTTCGTTAAGAAATATCTAATTCTGGTGTGTGTGTGGTGGGAAAAATTGTACCATCTGGTACTGAGTGTTAATGATGAAGTAAGGATAACATTCCTTACTGTGCCCCTGTTCTTAGTACATCAGTAGGAGTAGATTATTCACCATACGGCTCTGCAGGCATCCGGAACAGAAAAAGAGGGCGTTGTCATTAGCTGATGTCACAGTAATGTCACAAAATGGGCGGAGCATGGATGGGAGAGGGGGTGGGAATGGGTGGAGATACAGGTGATGTGAGGTGCGTGACCTTAGTCTGGTTTTAGCCACAAAGAAAGCTGGCAACCCTATATATATATATATATATATATATATATATATATATATATATATATATATATATATTCACACACACAAAGTGGATATATAAAGTGTACCACCCCTGTTAAAATGCCAGGTTTTTGTGATATTAAAAAATGAGACCACAATAAATAATTTCAAAACTTTTCCCACCTTTAATATGACCTATAACCTGTACAATTCAATTAAAAAAACAAACAAATCTGTTAGGGGAAAAATATAAAAAATAAAAAAAACGTACAATAAGCTTTTTGCATAAGTGTGCACACCCTTTAATACCTTGTTGAAACACCTTTTGATTTAATTACAGGAGTGTGTACACTTTTTATACCCACTGTATATATGTATGATTTTGCTGTGGGCACTGCATACATCTTTAGAGAAACTGTTTTTTCTTCCCTGAGCCATGCTTGCAGCATTGTGAAACTGAAAGTGACATTTTCTGCACAGCCTAGCTTCTTGCAAACAAATGCCCTGCAAACCCAGCTAGCTCAGAATTGATAAATTGTTGATACTTGTCTCTGTCTCAGAAAAGACTTCAGCATTTACTGTTTTATTACAAGCACAATGTCTCAGCAAAACACTACACTTTCAGTAGATGCTGATACACATCAAGATGCAGAATTTCTTACAGACTAAGATCAAATCCCTGATCCAAGTGTAAGAGCAAAACGCACCTCTAAGCTTACAGGGAAGGCAAAACAGAATTATGAGACCAACAGGGAATAATTGTTATCCAATCTTGTTTAACTAAGACTGTTAACTTTATGTCTGCCCTCTCTCAACCTGCTTATGATGCACTGCAATTAGAGGGTGCACTCAATATATGTATTGCTACCTATCAAAGCTATCAGAGACTATGCATAAAATATGTCAATTTGTTACAGAGACATAACACTGAGGAAGCACAAAAAGAACTAAAGAGGTTTGATCAGCTTAATCTTGACAGGGACAGTTTGGCATTACAAACAAGGACTAAGGCTGAAGTTAGAATGACACAACTCCATGAATCCAGATCCCATCACTCTGCATCTACCAGACACTCCACCAGATCTAGTAGGTCTTTACAGTCTAGATCTTCCATGCTCAATGAGCAACTTATCAAAGCCCATGCTAATGCAGAAGCTGCTAAGATTCAAGCAACATTCGTAGAAAGGAAGGCTCAGTTGGAGGCAGAAACTGCCCACAGAGAAGCAGAAGCTGCCCACAGAGAGGCAGAAGCTGCACACAAAAAGCAGAAAGAGAGTCAGAAGCCGCACATGTAGAAGCAGAAAGGCAGGGTGAAGCTATCCGCAAAAGGGCTGAGATAGAGGCCTTAGAAAAACAGTGTGAACATGCCACAGCTATGGCAAGATTAAGAGTTCTACAGCAGGCTGCTAGTGGGAGTGACAGAGATAGCATATGTCCAGTAAAAATGGAGAGTTATCTTAAACGCACTACAGACTCTGTGTTCAACCAAAGCAATAAGCATTCCATTTTATCTGATGCTCCTGAGGCCAGAGACACTTCCTCAGAACTATTACTCCCAGTGACTACTGCTGCAGTACCTCTCAACCAAGGTCAGTATGACACACCTAGCTCTGCTCAACTAACCTACCATATTATGGAGATAGTCACCAACTTCCTCTCAACTCAGCCTCTGCACCCTTGCAAGCTCCAGCACTTATGAATTCTCAGCCAGTTCCTCAGCTTGATGCCCTTGCACCACCATATGTTCCACTGTCGTTCAGCAATGCCACTGTTAATGTGACCAACACTGTTCACCCAACAACTTCTCACTTAAAGTCTGAAGACACAGAAGTGTCACAGGTTGTAAAGTACATGCTTTGTAAACATCTCATCAAACCTGGCCTCACACATTTAGATGACAGACCTGAGAACTAGAGGCTGGAAATCCACCTTTAAATCTGCAGTTGGTGATCTGGACATTACAGCTACTGAAGAACTAGATTTGCTCATCAGGTGGCTTGATCCCAGCTCCTCTGAACGTATTAAGCGTCTCAAGGCTGTTCATATCGCTAATCCGGCTGTGGGTCTTAATGCTGCCTGGGACAGACTGGAACTTAGCTTTGGCAGCCCTGAAGTCATTGAGGATGCTTTTTTCAAGAGGCTGCAAAGTTTCCTGAAGATATCTGGCAAGGACAATCTAAAGTTTCAAGAGCTTAGTGACCTCCTTTCCGAACTTTAGCTAGCCAAGGAAGACACACACCTTCGAGGCCTCAGTTATATGGACACTGCTCGTGGGGTTAACCCAATAGTTTCAAAGCTCCCATATGATACCCAAGGAAAATGGACAACAGTTGAATCAAAGTACAAGGAAGCAAACAGGGTTTCCTTTCCCCCATTCTCCTTCTTCTGTGAAATGAAAAAAAAAAGAGAGAGAAAAGAAGAAGCCAAAGCCTTCCCTTGGAGAGTCCCATGCCCAGGTCCCTCTCTCCTAAGCCTACAAAACTTGCACAGCATACAGAGAGAGCAGAGGGCCCAGTCTCAGTTAAATGGACTGATGTCTTCCTACACCTGCAGTGGATCACTTTGTCTGCTCATGATTGGCAGTGGAGTTTTACGTGTTGAGTTGCCAGCCCCGGTGTGCCCAACCCCGCCAATTTTAGCATGTCCAATCTACTTGCAGCATGTCTTTGGGGATGTGGGAAGAAACAGGAGCACCTGGAGGAAACCCACATGACTGCAGGGAGGACATGTAAACTCCACACACACAAGACTTTGCCAATGCCCCACACATAACAAACTCACCCACCCAGAAGAAAATGTTGGCTTCAGAATTTAAATGTTGTGCTTCCACCAAGCAGTTGCTAAGGGGACTGTAAAAAGTCATTATCAAGTGCAAATGTGACAGTTATGATGTGTACAAGCACTTCATCCATTTCGAACAAACAGTGGCTCCTACTCCAGTTGCTGCCACATGTACTGAAGTCTGTGGAGAAGGTTGCAAGATCAGAGTTCTTTGACCTGCTCAGCACAACAGGGGATGCCCTGCCTTACACTCTGAGCACTTGTGCTAGCATTACTGAAGTCTCTGGAAGGAGAGCTAGTGGTCTTATAGTATCCTCTCAATGGCAACTACAGAAATCCCACTACCCAAGCTGCTTCTTGTCACCCTCACTTGAAGGTCATATCTGGCCAAATACCATCTCTGGATAAAGATGGTGAAATCATCAATGGCCTAAACAATGCTCCATATGCCCAATGCTTGGACCCAGATTTGAACCCTGTCTCATCCAAAGCTGAAATTGCCAAACATTGACTTAATGCAGAAGGTGTTTGACAGAGATCATTGAAAGGAACTTTTATATAGATGATTCAATCTGAGGACCATGCTGACAGTCTAAAGAACTTTGAACTAGGGTCTAATATTACCCTCATGCAACACAGCCTCAGGCTGCTTTGGAATGTCAAGCAAGACCCGTTCATATTTAAAATGTCACCTTGTGACCACCAAACATGGAGTTTTGTTTTTAGTAAACAGCATCTACGATCCACTGGGCTTCATCGCACCCATTACCATTCAGGGTAAGATACTATTAAGACAGCTCACTTCTGAAAATGTGGATTGGGATACTCCTCTCTCCAGGAAAAACAATGAAGATGGGAAACATGGAAAGATTCTGCTACCTGAACTTTGATCTGTTCCCTTTCCTGCTTGTCCAGGTCTTCGGAGGCGTCGGCAACAGCAAGAATTCATTATGATGTTTGCATTTATCCTCTTGTTCTCCCCTCCCTCTTGTTTTTCAAGTTCCAGAGGATAAAAAGCTTCCAAATATATCATGGACATAATGTTTATTGTTATTTTTGTTTGCTGAAATCTAAAGATTTCAGACGGGGAGTGTCATGTTACACATGCTTGTGTATTTTCTGTTCAGAAATTGCCTTTCTTGTATTTTGTCCTAGCTGTTCTCCTGTAGCCTAGCTCTGTTAGTTAACTCCTCCCTTCTCCCCCATTTTCTTCAGTTGTGTGTTAGACTCCATTGCAGCCACAAGTCTAGTGCCGGAGTCTGTCAAAGCATCATTATTTGACGTATTTGGAATGATTTATTGTAATAAGATCTGCACAGTTTGGAAATTAAACTATTTAACAGTCTCCACATGTGCCATTTTGATTGAGTCACTGCCTGCTAACACTATCTTTGGTGGTGAGATAACTTCTCTATATATCTCGCTACAGATTAGGAGATTACACTTGCTATGCACAGCCAGGGGAGGCAGAACAGGGACTCCTTACCAACCGTGGCCACTTATAACATTGATTTCTAATTCTGCCTAAACGTCTGCATCCAGGCCTCTGTCCTCCTCTATCATAAATACAATGCCATCTATAGAAGAAATTCAGTATGGTAGAAACCCAGTATCAACAAAGTTTATAAGAAAAGTAAAAAAAAAAAAAAAATTGCCACTGTTTGTTTGGTCCTTCCCTCCCCTCTCTACTTTTTTCTCCCCCCTCTACTGTTCCATTCACCCACCTCTATTTAAACAGCTATACCTTAATTTATTATACTAATCACCCCTTTTAAATGATCCAAACCTACTTTTCCCACTATAACTACATTATGCTGCCCTTACACTTACTATCTCTACTTCTATCTCTTCTAACCTATGCCACATCTTATCATACCCCATTGTTATCTGACTCATGTCACCTTCAGAACGCTACACCCTAATTCTAAATCATCCCCCAATCACCCTGCTATAGCACCTAGCCTTTACTCTATAACATCCCATGCTTTCTTTAATTACAAATACATCAAACAGGAACCCACACTACATAGATAATGTAAAGGTGAAAACTACATATAAAAAAATTTCACTACCCACACACCTCTCATCCATGCTTGCTCTTCATGGCAATATACATCCTAATCCAGGACCATCTTTACACACTTGCAGATCAACCACCTCAGCTACCCCTAGTGCTCCTCTTCCACTCAACCAGGGTAACAGTCTACTTTTGGTGAACTTAAACCTTGGCAGCATCTACAATAAACTAACACAGTCTCCATGCCTATATAGACTTGTATACCCCTGGCATACTAATAGCCACAGAAACCTGGATAAAAACAGGTAATAAAGACTAGGACATTTTCCCCCAGGCCACACCATCATTACAAATGACAGACAGCATAAGAAAGCTCCTGGTATGGCTATAATATTCAAAAAACACCTTGAAATCACTTCCTACCTCCCCACCCACCCCAACTTTCCCAGTGCTGAAATAATTATCTCTCTCCTGCAAATCCAGAAACACAAGAGTATATACATCACTGCCATCTATATCCCTCCTGAAAACAACATCTCATTACTAGAAGAAATCCTGTATTGCATCTCTCATAATATCAACAAGGAATCCATCATCACAGGTATCATTAATATAGCCTGCCTACTTATCAACTCTGGCTCTCCCACACACGTCATCCGTCTCTTTGGTTTTACCCAAATTATCATTATTGCTACTCAGATAAGCAAATGCAGTAACAGGGAGTCTACATTAGATCAGTTCTTCACCACCACTCCCAAAAAAATTAATACTGCTGCCTGCCTATCCGACACCATTAGTGACCATCTACTGACCTTTGCTGTGAAACAATCTAATCATGCACATTAAACATATACTCTATAATAATGTGTGTACCATCCTCTCCTTCAATAATGACACCTTCATTAGCTACCTCAACAAATACAACTAGAATTTTCTAAATTACGTACTCCTAGATGACACTGTAATTCACTTTAATAACACATTCCTTAGAATAATAAATGAACTAGCTTCTGCCATATCAAAACAAATCAAATCCAGCCCAACTCCATGGCTTACAAGAGAAACCAGGCAACACATGCTAAAGAGAGATAAAGCTTGGAAATCATGGTCTACTGACAAAACACCACAGAATGGCAATATTTTACATAGCTTAGGAATCTTTCTAAACAAAAATCAGATCAGTCAAAACTAAATATTTTTCCAAGTTCCAAGACAACCATCTGCCAACAGAACCCTAAGCTTTTTTGGAATGCATTCAAAAGACTATTGCACCAGGTCAAACTACGACTCTTTCACCAACTACCAACAACAATCCATTCACCATAGTTAGCCAATTCAATATACATTTCATACATTCTGCCTTATCCCTACTTAACAATAAACCACCCACCAGCTTCACTATTCCAAACGGTACTAATCACCACCAAAATCCTTTCTCCCTCCAACCAGTATCTATCTCTTCTATCAAAAAACACCTCCTAAAACTAAAAAATTCCACACCAGCTGCTGACAACTTGCCACCAGAATATCTCAAAATTGTTGCTGATGCTGTAGCATAGCTTGTATCTATACTCATAAACTGATCAATTACAGAAAGCTACATCTCTGTCATCTGGAAAAAATCCCACGTCATACTTCTAGATAAATGGGGGATATCCACTGACCTCTCCAACTGCCGACCAACAGCCATTCCACCTCCACGCTCCAAAATATTAGAAAAATGCATTCATTCCTAGCTCCTATCCCAACTTCACAATAACAATCTCCTCTCCAACACTCAACATGGTTTCTGGCCTTACCACAGCACCAGTACTGCTTTGCTCAGTTTTACCAAAATCATAAACTCTTATAGAAATACTGGCAACTTAGTATCCTCCCTCTTCTTAGAAATGTCAAAAGCATTTGACATAGTTTCACAGCAATGCCTGTTCCATGAACTATTCTCCCTAGGACTCTCCCTATTCATCCCTTAGCTGGTTCTACAGTTATCTCACAAACAGACTCAAGGAAACAAGATCTCTACCCATTTCTGTCTGTCTCTGTTGGCATACCTCAGGAATCTATTCTAGGCCCTTTGCTACTCAGTATATATTCACCAATGATCTTCACAAAGCTACGAAAGAAACCTCCACAGTACAATATGCAGATGATGCCATTCTCATATGCTGTACACCAAGTTTATAACTTCTCCACAAGATGACCAAGGACTCATTTTCCTCAGTTAAGGCCTGGCTAGAAGACTACCAACTACTTTTAAATTCTAAAAAAAAAAAAAAAACTTAATGCTGTTTTTACCTAAATCTCTGTCAGCACAGAAACAATCCTTCAACATCACATTTGCAAATAATACCTCAATTGAAACAGTTTTCAACACAAAGCTTCTTGGTGTCTTAATTCCTTACTCTTCATTGTTTTCATCAACAACCTTCACACCTCTTCACCCCTTAGTTCTATTATCCAATATGCAGATAACACTACCATAATCTCCTCCACTAATAACATACAACATCTCCAGCAACTTACCCAAACCACCTTCACCTCAATAGAGATATGGCTGAGAGAGGCCCACCTACTCCTAAATCCTAAAAAACAAAACACTTGCTTTTCCTTGCAAAACCAATCTCATCTGACTTTAAAATATTCTCTCATGATAACACAGAAATTGAAACAGTTCTCACAGCTAAGCTATAAGGCATTACCATAGACAACAAGCTAACTTTCGAACACAGCATCTGCAATAGCATTAAAAAAACACACATCAAACCAGGAACACTCTATAGACAAAAAACTTTCTTGGATAACTCTACCAGAAAAACCCTCGCAAACACCTATTTGCTTCCCTTTCTCTTATATGCAGGCCCCTTATACACGATTTACAATCTTCTCTTAAAAACAAGTTCCAGTCCTGCTACCATAAAATTGCCAAATTTGCCACAGACTACTCCTCCCATTCCCATCACTGCCTAGCTCTGAAAGAACTAAACTGGCTTGAACTCACACACCACCTAAACCTAGTTCAGCTGTCGTCTGTACAAAGATATATACACCTGATAGTTGCCCATTCCTCATATCTGTCCTAAAATCCTACATCCCTACCAGAGCCCTCTGCTCTGAAAACAAACAACTCCTAACTGTCTACATTCCAAACAAAAGAGCTGGACAGTGCTTATACTCTCATGCTACCGCCAAGCTCTGGAACTCTCTGCCATCAGACATGACTACCACTGAGTGCTTTAACAACTTCAAACACACCCTAAAAAACATTTTCTTTGTAATCGGGCCTGTCCCTGTTCTTTTCTTAACAGGTGAACTCATTTCACTCTCTAGGGCCTTTCCTTTCTATATCTAGAGATCCCTAGACATGAATTTCATCCACTAATCATTACCATATTGAACTAAGAAACTATGTATTTCTACACCCTTAACTATTCCCACCCTACTCCACAATTCTTCTAAGCATATTCTTGTTTCTAAAATTCTGACCCTCTGCCTAACCCTCACTCTTTACCTTAATCCTACCTGATAAGAAAAGTTGTAATCTACCACATTACTTTTATTTAGTATTGCCTATCTAGTATATGTTTTATTATTCTGTCAACCTCTCTGCACTTATTTAGTATTATTACTTATTTAATGTATGCTTTAATTCTTACTATTGTCTTGTTCATGTACAATGTCTTAACTTCCATGTATCATTTGGAGCTTTTCTCCCCGGGCCTCTACTGAAAATGGGTTCTTGACCCAGTTGGACTTTTCCAATAAAAAAATTAATAAAATAAATAGATAAATAAATAAATTGATGATACGTTAAAATATGATCAACACATCACCTGAGCCACTAAGAAAACTCAACAAAATGAGCTTCCTCGACAGAAACAAACCCTTTCTCACTGACTCCTCTAAGAATTTTTTACCAACATCTTATCTTCTCCCTTTACTTCTAAGTGCAGCACCCTTCCTGACTAACCTTCACTCCACCTTAAAAAACAAACTACAGGTTTGCTACAATAAAGTAACTAAGTTTGCATCCAACTTATCAAACCATTCACACCACTGCCTAGCAGTGAAGCACCTACACTGGCTCGAACTATCTAATTACCTCACCTGCTTAGTGCCCACAATATAATACACAAACCCAATACCTGCCCATCACTACAAAACATCCTCAAAAACTGCTTCCCTCCTAGGACTCTGCACTTAAAATAAATATCTCCTGACCAGGACCAAGTTTCATAACAGTGCAGGTAACTCACTTTACTCAACCTATGTTGCTAAGCAAGGAACTCAATCCTGCCCATCCTAAAAACAAGTCAACATTACCACAAATTTCAAACACAACCTAAAACAGCACATAATGTACTCATGGCTATGCTTATGCTCCCATCCTGACTAAACCCACCTTTCTTTCTTTCTTTCTTTCTGTTTCTCTTCCATTGCCAATCTATCAATCACCCTGACTCTTCAACCTTTTTTATCCCTCTCTCTTTCATCCCCACCACTACTGCTGTAACTAACCTATATCCATAAACTTCTCATAATACCCCTTCCTTACCCCCCCTCATCATCTTACCTATATACTCTTATATCAACCTCTCCACTATCAGAACTTTCTTCACGTATGTTTTTTTCTTGATTATTTCTGCTTATTCTGTTTCTCCTCCTCTATTTTCTGTTATATTTCTAGTGACATCTTACCTCGTTAATGTCAATATACAGGTACTGAACTATTTGCATTATCATTGCTCTTGTATCTCCAGCTATTACATGTTAACATGTCTTTGACTTATGTAAAATAATATAACTTCTAAAGTACATGACAAATGTCTTTATTATTTGTCTCAATACTAGCTACAAAGTAATGCTTAGAATGTTTAACATTTATTGCTGTTCAATTAAATATGTATTTTATGTGGAGCTTTTCTCTCTGAGCCTCCAATGAAAATGAGACTTATGCCCAGCTAGACATTCTTGGTAAACAAAATACAATAAACAAACACACAAACAAATAAATAAACATCTGCTTAGCTTACAAGGCTGCAAATGACCTGCCCTGCTTGACCTTTTAGATGTTTGCAAAACAGGTAACACCACCATTCTAGGTATCTAATTCTTCACTGTAATATTAATGGAACCTGTTGGCAACATAGATATCTTCTCCAATGCATCCTCTACCTATGGAATAAGTTCCTTCTGCGGGTCAAAGTAGATCTCTAACTGTCTTTAAATGCAACCTAGATGAGTGAGTGGAGATCTGGTCTAGATCTTCAGACCCTTATGGACAAAGGGGAGCATGTAGTAGGAAGTGCATTGTATAGGCTCCAAAGGGTCCATCAATGGATAGCCTAGTATACACCTATGAACTTCTTAAATGTAGGTATTATAAGTCAAAACACTGATGAAAAAGACTACAGGCATGCATAATATGTAGTTAGAAGTAACATTCTGGGTACAAGACACCATAGCGCTTATCCTCTAACGTTTTATACATTCTGGGTACAAGATACCATAGCACTCATCCTGTAACATCTGGAATCAAGGCCAATGGCAAAAAAAAAATCAGGAGCAATGGGACATTTTTTTTTTTTTAATATTAAGACTGTTTACACAGAAAGTCAACAAAGAGAACTTGAACTAATATGAATTTCAATAAAGTAAAAGACGACTGCAGCAGTAATAACTGCCATTACTTATTGATTGTAATCCACCATCTTTTCTCAAAAAGTTACTGGTTTTAGGAGGGGAAGAGCAAAATATCTGGACCATAACCAAGGACACCCCCTAAATGTCAGATACATTTAAGAGGTATGTAGGACACACAAAACTTAACTAAAATGTTTCACATAATTTCAGGCATAGCTGCATAAAGGCAGGTTAAAAATATGGAGGGGGGTCTTATTTAAGTTGCAGAACTGGTTTTATTACTGAAGGGTGGATAGGATTCTGTTACTCACATAGGACGCATGGTTGCATGATACTGAAAGCAGGTAGCCATGGGACAAACAGACACATTGCCAGACTATAAATAGATAAGCAAGCTCTCATTGTTTATTTTTATTTAACATTTGTTTACCAGGAAAGTTCAACTGAAACAGAGCCCATTTTCAGTGGAGGCCCTGGGAGAAATGCGCCAGATGCATGTCTTTTGAATGTGGGAGGAAACTGGAGCACTCAGATAAAACCCAAGCAAATGCAGGGAGGACATGGAGACTGCAAACAGAAGGTACCCCAGCAGTGAATCAAACTGAAGAACCTTTTGTTGTGAGGCTACAATGCTAATTGCTGCACCACTGCACCCCACAAAGTATTAGTTACACCTGTTTTCAAAACCAGTACCATCTGGCCCCAACAAGGAATGCATCAATGCATTAACATGTGCTGCCACAAAGTCAGTTAAATTCAGTAATAGTAAAGTTATATTCCAAAAGCTTACAGGCTCAAACTTGCTTTAATCTGATAAGGCCTTACAAATACTTGAAGAAATTATGACATAGCTAACAATGGAATTTTCTGAATATTTTTGTTATTTCTGAGGGATAGCAGAAATTTGGGGCACTGGGGGGGGGGAGTCAAACCATGCTCATTAATAATTTCAGTAGATTTGAGGGGTGTGAGAGCAGTAGCCAGAATTTTGTAGAAGTGGTGGGGTGTCAAGGTAGCAAAAAATAATTTTAAAAATATTACATTTTTCTTTTTTTTTCCAGACTGTTGACACTGTTGTAATGTATATGCCAGTTTTGTTTAGTCTGCAATGTGTGTGATCCTGCATCGTTAAAATGTGTACAACCTTGTGACCATTCTCTGTGAATGAAAATAAGGAAAGAAAAAGAAAACTTAACTGGGCAATTCCACTAGACAAAAGGTTCTTTTTCAAGGTAAACCAGCAGCACTGTGTGGTTAAA